>NW_006238923.1:2124474-2196825 GCF_000375325.1 Capsella rubella
GGGGGGGGGGGATATGAAAGAGAAGCTGATCTTACAGCAATAGTGATATACTAGTAGTAGAGTTCACACAAAAGGGAAAAGTTTGGTACTTTTTTTTGTTTGTTTGTTTGTTTCTTATTGTTTACAAATCGATAAATGCAATTTTTGGTCTGGGTTTGTCGGAATTGTGTTTGAAAGTCGCATATGTTTAGACAAGCAGGTAAACAAAAATAAATAAATAAATATGCTTTTACATTAATCTAAAAAGAAATTTGTGAAAAACGTTTAATCTCCAAAGAGTTTTTTAAGAAGATATAAAACTTATTACAATAATTAGGGATTGGGCCAACATGTGGGCCTCGAGAAAAGTAAAACCCTTATTAAGTGGGGCGGCCATTGAAGGAGCAACTTAAGGAGACGGAACACAAAGGACTAAAATACCCTTAAAACCCCTCCTCAGTAGAAAGAAAGAGAAAGGAGAAAAACAAAATCTTGTTCGTCGCCTTCCCCTTTCTTCTTCTTCTTCTTCTCTCTCTCTACTTGTAAAAGGCCTAAACAGTTAAACCCCCGGCTACACACAGACACTGTCTCGATTCTTACCCGCCAAATTCCTTCTCTCTTTGACTGTATGATTCCGTTTCCATTCTCTATTCTCTTCTTCAACTGAGTGAGTGAGTATCCATGATTTCTGAATCTCCTCTTATTTTCCTACTGTCTGTTTTTTATATTCTGCAATTTGCTTCTGTTCGAAAGCATTGTACTTTGGCCTTGTTTATTTTCTATTCTATGTGCTTGCATGATCAATTTTCTAAATTTTTGGACTTGTGAATAATTGAACTTTAATAAACCCTGTTCACTAAAATTGTTCTCTTTCTTTTTTTTGGGTAGATTGTAGGGTTCTATGTTCCTCAGGCGCTTTAATATTTTCGTTTCTTTTTTATTTCTTAGAATCGTATGACTCACATTTTTATTTTCCTTCAAATGTTTGCCATATGCTTAAAACTATTGTGCACTATACTAGTACTTTAGTGATCTGGGAAATTCTCTACTAATGATGTTGTTGTCCTCTCTGTATTGACAGGTGATTTTATAAAGGGGACTCTGTTAATTGCTTGATATGGAAGACGACAATCTGGTGAAGTCTGAGAAGCGTGATTTCTCATTCAAGCAGGATCATTTTACTGGAATTCGGCACCACTACGAACTCTTCTCTGGTCATGACTACAATTCCGCTTTTGAACAGCTTCTCGATATTAACCTCCAGATTGGTGTTACTTGTGAGGATAATCAGGTCTGGAACCATCTCCAAGAACACAAAGTCATCAGTCTTCAAGACGCTAGGATCCCTAACGACGATGAAGCCAAAGAAGGAGCACGTTTTGATGCAAACCAAAATGATGCCTATCTCTCTTTCCCTGATAATGATGACTCTGCAACTTCCGAGGTTGACAAATCAGTTCTAATTAGAACCAACCATACGGAAGAATCCCAAGATATCCATGATAACTTGGAGTTGGGGATGGAGTCTTCTCGGAAACCAGAAATAAAGGCTTCTCCTGACCCTCAACACTGGTCTATGGTCGGTGCAGGTCGTACTGAGCATGAAATGGTCGTTGGTATGGAATTTTCAGATGCCAATGCTTGTAGGAGAGCTATCAAAAACGCAGCTATTGCTCTACGTTTTGAGATGCAAACGATTAAGTCTGACAAAACCCGCTTCACCGCAAAGTGCATGGGCGAGGGTTGCCCATGGAGAATTCACTGCGCCAAAATTCCTAATGCGCCAACTTTTACAGTAAGGACTATCCATGGGAGTCACACTTGTGGTGGGGTTTCACATCTTGGTCATCAGCAAGCTTCTGTCCAGTGGGTTGCTGACGTTGTGGCGGAAAAGCTTAAACAAAATCCGCATTTCAGACCAAAGGAGATTCTAGAGGAAATTTATCGAGTTCATGGGATTTCACTGTCTTACAAGCAGGCGTGGAGGGGGAAAGAGCGTATAATGGCTACTCTTCGTGGGTCATCTGCTGGGTCATTTGAAGAAGAATATCGCCTTCTTCCCCAATACTGTTATGAAATCAGAAGAACTAATCCTGGCAGTGTCGCTGTGGTTCATGCAAATCCTATCGATGGGACCTTTCAACACTTGTTTATTTCTTTCCGAGCATCAATCACTGGTTTTCTAAATGCTTGCCAGCCTTTTATTGCACTGGACAATACTCTTTTAGAGAGCAAATATCCAGGGACGTTGCTGCTTGCCACTGGATTTGATGGAGATGGAGCTGTATTTCCTTTGGCATTCGCTATTGTTAATGAAGAAAACGACAGCAACTGGCGTCGGTTTCTCTCGGAGCTGCGTAAGATTCTTGAAGTTAACTCTGAGAACATGCCAAAGCTTACCATATTGTCCAGTATGGAGAGATTTACTGCTGATGGGGTGGAGGCTAATTTCCCAACAGCATGTCATGGCATTTGTGTCCATTATCTCGCAGAACAATTCCAAAAGGAATTTCAAAGCTCTATTCTTGTGAACCTTCTTTGGGAGGCTGCACATTCTCTCACTGTCCTTGAGTTCAAATCGAAAATGAACAAGATCGAACAGATATCACCGGAGGCTTCCTTATGGATCCAAAACTTCTCTCCTGCTCTATGGGCATCATCATACTTTGAAGGAACAAGGTTTGGGCATTTAACTGCAAATGTTATTACCGAGTCCCTCAGCAATTGGATTCAAGGTACCTCGGGTCTTCCTATAATACAAATGATGGAGTGTATCCACGGCCATTTGATGAATATGTTCAAAGAACGCCGTGAAACGAGCTCACATTGGTCTGATGTCCTTGTTCCTTCTGCTGAAAATCAAATGGTTGCTGCTGTAGAAAAATCGCGTGTTCAGCGCGTTTACAGAGCAAAAGAAGCAGAATTTGAAGTCATGACTCATGAAGGAAATGCTGTTGTAAATATTAAAAATCGTTCTTGTTTGTGCCGCCGGTGGGAAGTTTACGGTTTTCCGTGTAGCCATGCCGTTGGAGCTCTCTTGTCTTGCAAAGAGAACGTTTACGATTACACAGAGAGTTGGTTCACGGTGGAAAATTACAGAAGAACTTATGCAGAAACTGTAGAGCCAGTTTCAGACGAAGTCCAGTGGAAAAAAAATGATTCAGAGATAGATAGCGAAGGTGTAATAAGAACACCGAAGGTTATGAGAGGTGCTCCGAGGAAGAGGAGAGTTAGAGCAGAGGATCGTGGCCGTGTGAAGCGTGCGGTTCATTGTGGTCGGTGTAATCAGCTGGGCCATTTCAGAACAACTTGCACTGCTCCTATGTAATGTAACAGTAGTACTATTTTAACTGGCTTTAATAGGTTTTAGGAAATTTTTTGGTAGAGGATATGCTCTCGACTATTAGAAATTAGAAGCTATGGCTTTAGGTAAATGTAGCATGCTACTTCCTTTTATATATTTTTAAACAGTGAATTTGATAACCTTCTTCTACTTTGTTCGTTAAGTAAGAGACAGTGAATTTGCCATACAGTTCTGTTGAATAGTTTGAGGGATGACTCTGCCTATAATTAGTTTTCCAAGACCAACTCAGCTATTTTTAGTACCGTACGACTAAATTGGATGGTGTTTAACGAAGTCAGATTCATGAATCTTCGCCACAGAATACGGAAAACGAAAACACAATGAGACTCAAGAAACAGCAATGGCGACGACGAACAGTCTGAGTTTCATCAAAACACACACCAATTGATCCATACGAGTCCCACTAATCCATCCATCGTCATGCAGAGAGGTCCAATATTGCGGTTTTCTATTTGTTTGCAAGTTTCTCATTCCTGATGTTATGAAACTGAATGTGTTGTTGTTTTTGACAGAATATTACGGCAGCAAAACGTCGACTTACTCGCAGATATTGGTGGTGTCATCGATAGGATTGATGATAGCAGCCGCAGTGCATTACCGTCTGCGGTGGCTACGTGATTCCAAAATCATCCCTCGTCTTAAATTATCTCACAAACACAAAGGCCATGAGAAGCTCGAGAGGTTCTCTCATTACGTCGGTAAATACTCAAACATTATCCTCCATGAGCATGGAATGCCTTGGCTCATAAGTTAACGCTTTCTTTTTCTGATTTTGGGACATGAAACGTAGCAAGGCAAATGGGATTCAAGGACAGGAGAGAGTGTCCAAATCTCTGCAAGTTAGCAGCAGAATACATCAGGAAATCTGAATGTTGTGAAGAAGATATTTACAGCTTTTTCTCTGAAGAGCCTGACGCGGACACCCTCTTCATTAAGCTTGTTGAGGAGTTTGAAAGATGCATTCTCAGCTACTTTGCCTATCACTGGAGCCACGCCGATCTCATGATTAGTCAGGTTTGCGTGTGTAAAAGAAATCCTTTCTCCTGTTATAACACACATTTAAAGACCAAAACATTCAATGTCATATAAACATCTCAGATACTGAGCGCGGACGCTGAGCCAAAGAGGAAGCTGAAGCAAATTGTAATGGCAGCTACAAGGTAAGGAACTAGAGAAACAGAAACAGGAGTTGTTTTTTTTTTGTACTGGAAAGCAGTGTCTTCTGTTTTATATTAATAGATGAATGATTGATTTTGTGTGTTATTTGTATCTAGGGAGCAGAGGATTAAGAGGGTGACTAAGAACTTAAAAGTGGCACGGGTGTTCAACACTTTGGTAGAGGAAATGAAAGCAATGGGGATTGCGTCTGTGGATGACTCACAGTGTACAGAAGTTATGGCACCAGTGGCTCACAAAGACCGAAGTCCGGTTCTACTCCTCATGGGTGGTGGGATGGGTGCAGGAAAAAGCACTGTGCTCAAGGAGATACTCAAAGAGTAAAGAAATGTCTCATTATATAGTCATCACTTTCTAGTACACATAGAAAGAACCATAACCTGATGGTTTTTCATTATGGATTCAGAGCCTTCTGGGCAGGAGCAGACTCTGTGGTGATTGAAGCTGATGCTTTCAAAGAATCTGATGTCATTTACAGAGCCTTAAGCTCTCGTGGCCATGTTGATATGATCCAGACAGCTGAATTGGTAAGACATGATGATCAAATTCTGGAAAACACACAGAAGTAACTGTAAAGTAGATCAAAATATTGTGTTGAGCTGTGAAATTTTTGGTGAGAATAGGTTCATCAGTCGTCAACAGATGCAGCTTCATCACTGCTAGTGACGGCCCTGAATGAAGGGAGGGATGTGATCATGGATGGGACACTCTCATGGGTACCTTTTGTGGTACAGACAATAACAATGGCGAGGAATGTGCATCGTCAACATTACAGAATGGGAGCTGGGTACAAAGTTGGTGACGATGGGGTTGTCACAGAGAACTATTGGGAACGGATTGGTGAGAGGCAACAGCTTGAAGAGGATGGGCGTAGGAGAAAACCATATAGGATTGAACTAGTTGGAGTAGTGTGTGATGCATATTTAGCAGTTATAAGAGCCATTAGGTGGGGTACAAGCACCAACTATCTATCTATCTTTCAAGTTTGTCTCTTAACTTACAAGAGTGTTTTTGGATGAGATTGTAGGAGAGCCATCATGTGTAGAAGAGCGGTTAGGGTAAGATCGCAGCTGAGATCTCACAAACGGTTTGCGGATGCATTTCCTACGTATTGCAACCTTGTTGACAATGCTAGGCTCTACTGCACTAATGCGCTTGAAGGATCTCCAAAGGTTAGTACTGAGATTGGAAGCAGTAAACTCATTAAAGAACCTACATTATGGTTTCACCAGAGAAGTCTCTCTCGATTAATGCCTAAGGCAATATCCTAGACCAATTTAGAATTCCCCAACTCATTCACATATCCCTTCAATAACCTGCACCACTCCTAGGCTAGCTAAAAATTCACAATATAGAGTTAGCAACATCTCATCAGTTAGACCATTCTCACCTATACAAACATCCCTATATCATTGGTGCATACATAGTGTCGATAAGAATATGCTAACAGGTGAAGTGTGATTGTGGCAGCTGATAGGTTGGAAAGAAAAGGAAAAGACATTGCTAGTGGATCCAGAGGAGATAGAGTGTTTGAAGCGAGTAGGGGGGTTGAACGAAAACGCAGACTCCATTTACGAGCTCTATAATCAACCAAATCCTGCTTGTGAAGCAGGATCAATCTGGAAAGACATTGTTCTGTCACCTTCAAGGTTTAACATTCAACAAGAACTCAAATACTCCATTCAGAAAGTAGAAAGATCTAAACAACACCTCAACGACACCAACAACGATATCTCATCAACACCAAAAGCTGAAAACTGATCAAGTCAAAATATAGCAAAAGAGAGCAAAGTCTCGGGTTTAGTACTGTCACCAAATCAACAACGTAGAACATAAATTTGTTGAGATTGTTACACACAATACTTAGGAGTAAACATATTGTTGACTGTTGTATAACTTCCACGATTCAACAAGAATCTGACACAAATTGTCTGCAAGAAACCCAGAATATGCTTCTTCCACCATTGATAGAAAACAGATTTATCTTTATATATATATATAGGATTTTTAAAGCATAGTAGTTCAAGAAGCCATTGAATTACAAGAACACTTGAGATATGAAAAGCAAAGAAGTCACACATAAGGATCATTGAATTATACAAGACTAACCACCTATCGTTAACCCTTCTTCTACCTAAAAACCCTAATTTCACTTCCTCGCCCTTGTCGAAGCCCTCTTTGCTGGAGACTTGACCGTCTTTGGCTTCACAACCTTCTTCACCGGAGTCTTCTTCTTCGTCGCCACCGTGGCAACCTTCTTCTTCGCAGCAACGGCTTTCTTCGCCGGGGATGTAACCTTGGCCGTTTTGGCTGCCTTGGCTGGTCTCTCCTTGGAAGCCTTAGGCTTCGCAGCAACAGCTTTCCTCTTAGGTGCAGCAGTGGCACGAGGAACGGCCTTAGCCTTAGCCTTGGCAGTCACTTTCTTCGCAGCAGCTGTCTTGGGTTTAACGGCCGTTGGTTTCTTAGATTTGGAAGCCGCAGCGACCTTTCCCTTGGGCTTGGCAACCGCCGCAGATGCAGCTTTCTTCTTGGCTGGTGCAGAAAGCGCCGCCGCTGGCTTAGGAGGTGATGACTTAGCCGACGCCGACGGAAGTTTAAACGAGGCTTTAACCTTGACAAGCTTCCCAGAAGCAACAAGTCTCTTCAAATTAAGCAGCAACAGCTTTCTGAAAGTTGGAGGAAGCTCCTTACGCTTCTCCTCGATGAACTTCTGAATCGCGTATTGGCTAGATCCGGTTCTCTCCTTCAACGTAACAATCGCATCCTTGATCATCTAAAATCACAGCAACAAAAAAAAACAACCAAAATCAAAATCAATCTCCAAATCTCACGATCTGAAATACGGTTTAAGCAAACACGAAAAAAAGCTAAATCGAATCTCTCATTACCTCTTCGTAGGTAGGATGAGATGAAACAGTTCTCTTCTTGGGAGCAGCGGCGGAAACAGCCTTCTTCTCCTTCACTTCCTTAACTTTCTTCGATTTGCGTGGCTTCGCTGCAGGCTTCTTCTCGACGGCCGCCTCCTTCACCGATGCATCGGCAGCTGTGTTTCCGTCGATCGAAGCAGTATTCTCTAACTCCATCTCAGTAGTCGTCATCGGAATTTAAGATCGGAAAAATATTGATAGCTAGAAACCGTAAATGTAATTTCGAAACTGATTATGAGGATTGTGATGAGACCATCGGGAACGTCCGATTTATATATAGTTAGATGTGTATTAGACGGCAATTCATTTCTGTCCTCTGATTGGTTAAAACAATGAGTACGCGGATCGCTATGCTTTTCCCAAGTTTGAATACCGATCGTTAGATCTAAACTTATCAACGGCTTAGAAAGAAGGAGTGTGGATGGTGGGATGAGTGAGTTAGTGGATGTGGATTAGATGCTTTGTGCATATTTGCTGTGCTTTTAGACTCGATTCATTTGATCATAACTCGTGACGTACTTGACCAAATTCGTTTTTGTTTTTTGCATTGTGTAGATAATTCTCTGAGGTTTCGTTTGATTATCTAACCGTGATAAACAGATTATTGTGCAATGAGAAATACGGGTTTGAAGCAAGATATGTCATAACTAGTGTTTTTCTTGATAGTATTACAGTATATTTGGGTTTTCGAATAATGCAAAAGAGAAGTTCGATGAAAAATTATGATGATACGAAACTAGACAAACTAAGGAGTGAACCGAACCATTAAACATGTAATTTCGATTGATTTTTTAATCTAATCCAGTTGATTGAATACCAACCTAGATGACCACCTTCTATAATATGTTTCTCACATCTTTACTATATTGTGTGCTGTGTTTATGTTAAATAAGAGTCCGGATTTTTAAAAGAAATATTTCATACTGTATATTGTGATCTACTATTTTAAGTATGTGATCAATTAATTGGTGAAACATTGTGTATAATAATTTCAATAAAGTTAATTAGTTATAAATCATGATGCATAGAGGTTAGTCAGGTTACATTTCGTAAAAGCAACCTATGTATGTACATGAGCGTCTATGCACTTTACTGTAAATGGACTAATTCACTCATCATTAATCTTTCTCTTCTTACGAATATCTTTAAGCATCTGGCTAGATGTGGTGAAACATGAATTGAAATAAAACACGATATGTGAGATAAAACACACACGTATAACCTTTGTTGAACATCTTTAACAATATGTGATATGGATATGCATGCTACTCATAATATGTTTGGAATAAAACACGATGATCATCATGTCACAACATAATGGATCTCACGATAATACGAAAATAGTGATATTGAATTCCATTTGGCTTCGTTAGATAATATGTTGTTAATTCGGCACGTAGTTTCCTGCTTGACCGCTTCCATATAAGTTCATCGCCCTTCAACATTCGTCATACACAGTCAACACTTGAACAGTAAATTTTGGAAACAATAGCTTCCATAAAATTGATGTAGCGCAGAGATAAATGCATAGAATCAACATATAGAACATCTAAACTACAACACTTGATTAGAGAGTGACAACAACATTACATGCAAGTCTGAAGAGGACACATAGAGATAAGAGAAGAAGAAGAGAGAAGGAAAAGACAAATTTTGTATTTTGCTACGATAGAAAAGCGTCTAAGGAGTGCATATGTTGTTTATAAAAGAACAGTTACAACTAATTCGACCGCTCCTGCAGGTCTAGTAATGTTCTCTCTTGCAACGCTTTTTGAGAATCCATAAAGTAAAAAAAGATTTCTCTGTCTCCACAGAATAGGCAACAACAGGATTCTTTATAGTCTCTTTACTTGTTGCACTTTGGTGGCTTCCGAGCATAGGCAAGCACCATCATAAAATCCTTTCCAGAGGAACCTATCGATGCAGCAAACCGTTGGTGCTTTGAACTCTTCTGCAGCCATAGATCCACTACATCGTGAAGCTTCAGTGTCGGGATCATCACCTCTCCCATACAAGTTATCTCTATCTGTACAAAAAGCCATTAAATGTCTATCTATTATCAACAAAAATACAGGCCGTACTTAGTTGTTCGCATTAAAGAACCGATAAGATCCATTACTCAGCTTCCATTACATTCAAACGTTCTATCCTCTACCGTACCATAGTACATTTAGAGATGCTTACCTCAGTTTCACTCTCGATATCTAGCTTCCCCATGAGGTACTTTTGAATGAAAGAAACTGGAATGTTTCCATCCCTGTCAAAGAATGAGACATCGGATTATCGTCCTCAACAAAAGAATTCTTCACAACAGAAAAAACTATGAATTTCAAAAGTACGAGTTGCTATGTAAGATGCAGCGACACAGGATATATAAAACAAAGAATACTTAAAATGACATGAAACCTACTTTATTCTCAAAAAACTTGATGGAATTTGAGGCAAAGAAGTTTCTCCTTCCCTGAAACCACCAAGCCCATTGTCAACATACAAAGGAAACTGAAATAATCTCACTTATGAAAGGGGAAAAAAGTTTCAGATATGAGAGCAAGAATCTCACTTATCATTGGAGGTCACAAGTGAGAACCACACAGGACCATTTCTCCTCTCCTGCTGTGCACTTGCCTCATCTGGTTGGGCCAAATTTCTTGAATCACCAAAAGTGGTTGCAGACCTTTTGCGTCTAGTCCTACGCAGTCTTTTAGGAGTAGCTGTTTCTGATGTCATAGGATCACCATTGTTAGACTTTTCATCCTCAAGTTTACATTTGCTTTTTGGATCCTTAGTTTTGGTTTTAAACCCTTGAAATTGATTGCGAGATGCAAGCTCAGATTTTGAGCCCGACCCTTGAGAAGCAGAAGACTTCGGGGGCTTTGTCCTATTTGCCACTTCAACCAGAAAGTTTAAAGGTTTCCAATCCAGTTTGGAATCCCAGGGTTCATCCCCATCCTTGTTTTCTTTATTGGAGAAGGACACTTTACATGACTGCAAAACAAGAAGAAAACTTAAAATGACTTTCTAGTGTACCAAAAATGTGTCATCAAAATTGTCAGATATGAAGCCTTTCGAGCAAATAGAGCATTGCAGTGATCACCTTCTTCAACTGCCTTTTCTTCTGAGTGAATTTGATAAGAGTGTCGGGTGAGTTTGTGAGCTCATCCCCAGAAGATTCTTCTTTCTTCACACTTCTCTCAGCCAAAGAACCATTACGTAATTCTTTTCTTGTAGACGCTTTAGATCTTCTTCCCGTTGTTCCAGTTTGTGCTGACACCCTAGGTGTGGTCACAACCAAAGACGATATAGATCTCTCCTTCCTCTTTGCCGGTAAGGACACAATTTCAGGAGCTTTCACTTTTTTTCGTTTAAGAGGAAAGATTTTGGCTCTCAAGTCTTGCAAATTGTGGTCAGGCCTAAAACAATGCATACAAGTGACTCCTTAACATACATTTAAATCAGCTAAAAACCTTCCAGATGTACATAACGAGACAGGTAAAGGAAAGTACTGTAAAAAACAAAAAAAGAGATTCCATACTTATCCTATTTTACATTCTCCTACAACATGCTATAAATGACATTTACACACAAAAAATAGTGGAAGTGCTACCAAATGTGGTACATTACCAGACTAAGAGAACAAGATTCCAGAAATTGTGTTACAGAAGTTCATCTTACCAACAAGTCTATGGACAGGAGGAATAAGGAGATGACTGCTAAACCAAACTAAGCAGAACTTTGATGAGATGGTGTATAATTAACTAACCTCAGCTTCTCAAGTGGGGTGCCACCGAGGTCGATATTGCATACTGGACAGCTCTCTATCTCATCCTCTGTGATTTTCTCATAGATGCATTTCCTGCAAACTGAAATATGAAAGTAATCATAAGTTGTTTCATTCCAGTAGATATCAACTAACAACATGATTTGTATCAAAAGTGACCAAAATCTCATATTCTTAAAGAAACTAAAATTGAGTCTATGGACTTCCTCCACTACATCCATTTAAGCTAGATTAATAAATATGCCTCCTAGAGCATCATTTAAATTCTCAGATTACACAGTACTCGTAGACCAGAGGATCTGTATCTTCCGGTTTGGTTTAACATAATAATCACGTTCATAGATAATTTCAACAGCCTGAATAAAACGAGATAAGCTTCCTACCAAGACTCAGACACAAGCATCCTAAGTAATCAAGCCTCAGATCCACTTAATACACCAAATTATGAAGCTCATGTAGATAATTAAATAAAAAACAGCTTCTGTGTGTCGTTCTATTGTTCCAAACATGTCTCACGAGTATCACAACACTGAGCTCATGTATGACATCTAACATATGTATTCACAGAGACCAAATGCTGAATCCAAATAACATCAAATTGACTTAGAAGAAGGAGAAACTGAAGCAGTTCAAATTGCATATATTTTTGGTCAACAAAAAACTATCCTTTGACACAATAGGACGAGACGAAGATGAAGAAGAAGAAAGAGAGAGAGATATATATATTAATTGAGAGCTGCAAACAATCAAATTGAGAAGAAATTAAAGCAAAATGGGAGCGAAATTCGAAACATTGTGGTGGTGGGTGGGTGAAAAGAGGAACTGACATGTGTGAAGGCACTCGGAAATAGTGGTGGCGTCACGGAGGATATTGTCGCAGAGAGGGCAGCTCAGGCATGCCCTCATCGTCTCTGTCTTCACCTTACTCACCATCCTCTTCTACCTCACTCAATCACTCGCACGTTGCTGCTATCCCCAAGGCTGCATGTTGACGAAAACGGAAGAAGATGAGTCGTCTCTATCTCTCTCGTTCGGTCGCTGGTGATGGTGATCTGAGGATTAAATGATACGGTCTGGGGGGAGAGAGATATCGAAGAGTTTGACGTACGATTCGGACAAGAAGAGAAGAAGCCGTCGTCGTCTATTAACTTTTAAGAGACGGGCTGTCACACTTTTTTTTTTTAATTGGAGGAGGAACAAGGGTTTTGTGTTCTGTCTATTGCTCAGCACAGCAGCTCTCTCGTCGAGTGCTCAAATACGTTCTTTTTCTTTGTGTATTATTTATATTGTGGTCAACATATTATTTTGTTTTCGTTAATCTAATTAGGCAAAATATATTTTTTGTAAACAAAGTAAATGGACATAAGTAGATATATCTTGACCTTTTTTTGGGTGAGAAATTGTTATTTACTACTACTAAGTAGTATGCTACTATACTATCCCCATGTTTTAAATGGTGGTAACATTTTGGATATTCCAGCTATATATGAGGTGTCCCATGATAGATTCAACAGATGAACAACAATAATGTAGCGTGGAGATGAATCTGGCATACATCTAAAATGAGTATGTAATGTTGTAACATACATGCGACTCAACAACGGCCAAAAAATAAAGATACTTGTTGTATCGGGGACAAGACAAGATATATCTCTTGGTACTCTTGGTAACGTCGCGCCGATAAGGGCTTTTTCTATTCAGTATCTTGCATACTTTGTATACCCCCGCGTTCGTCAATTGATTGACGCAAAAAAGTAAGGGTTTCAATACTCCCACCAAGGTTTCTAGTAGTATAGGAATGAAAGAAGAAGAAAACAAAAATCCAAGAAACATAGGTCATTCATTCCATGTGTTTGCATCAAAAAGAAAAATCAATCTAGCATCCTCATGTAAACATATGTTCTTCATATACAAAGCTAGTTATTTATTCCCGGCAACAATTTGATGTTAGGATGAAAAAATACATCAACTAGGCATTTTTGATAACTTAAGCATTGCGCATATTTAGGTATATATCCTTTTATGATATGGTTTGTGGTAACTTTATTTACTGTCACGATTGCATTTAACCAATTGTGATGTACACCTTACTCTACCATTTTACACAAAGTTTTTCTTTTTTTCTTTAAGCTATTATATATATTAAAAAAGACCCGTCAGTTTTTGATATCGAATTAAGCAGATTGCCAACTTATTCACTAAACAAACAATCAACCCCCCCCCCCCCCCCAAACCAACTTAATCTGACTTAGCAAAAAATAAAAGTAAAAGAACAAAACATCCATTAGTCAACGGTTAACACCTGTTTGACCTAGTTAAACACAACTTTTTAAGAAGCACCTTAACATTTTTTTTGTATATAAAATAATTTTGCTCATAATAATTTAAAACTATTTATGCTATTTCTTTCTGGCCGGCATGCTAATATCTTTTTTTTTTCTTCAAATAGGCCCAATTGAAAATTCCTTTCTTGTCTTGTAGGACTGGGAGAAAACTCTATTGACGTGTCTTTTTCTAATTGGTGAGAATTTAATTAAAAAAGTGCAAAGAAGACCATTAATTACGTACAGCTTCATCAACGGCATAATCACATGCCTTCACATGTACACCTGCCCGCACCTGATCCGCAACACTGCATTCTTTGCCTTGGTTTTGCTCCTTCCTCACTACATAACATTTGACACATCTCAACATAAACCTAATACTACGAATTAAATAAAATAAAAATGATTAAATTACACAAGAGCAAAATCCCCGAATGGTGCATGAGGAAGCTCTGAATCTAAACTCCCCTCCAAACCCAGAAATTAAAGCGAAGAATATATAATCGTCTAAAGCAACCAATCCCAGAAGGAACCCTAAGTTGTTCATCGTTTTGTCTTTTGCTTGTTGATCAAGCCGGAAATCTCCGACCCTCTGTGTACTGCGGACGGTTGCGGCTTCTTCCCGGAGAACTAGCGATCCAAGGTTTGATGAGATAAGATTAGTTCTCGAAGAAGCGAGATTTGTGGGGGAAAAGTTTTTGATTGCTGTGTCGCTTATTCATGAAGCAAATTCGTCGATGGCAGAGGATTATGTTCCTCTCCTTGCTATCGATATCTGTCTTCGCTCCGCTTGTGTTCGTCTCGAATCGTCTTAAGAGCATCACTCCCGTTGGTTAGCTTCGTCTCCGATCCTTCTTATTTTTTGTGTCATTGATATTGTCCTGGACGATCGTGTGGAAATGCTTTTGATGGATTTTGATCTTTGATTGAATTGAATCTCATGATTAAACACCATCGCCTTTGCTTTTTGTTTGATGTTGCATCTGAGTTTTGTTTTGATTTGGATTGCGGATTGTTTTCTGGCAGGTCGTGGAGAATTTATTGAAGAGTTATCCAGAATTGTAAGTGTTCCTGGTCCTAGATTTCTCTGTTTTGATATCAGATAGTATCGTTCTAGATGTTTAGATTGAAAAAATCCTTAATCCGATTAGAAAACCTTCAGCATGCTATTTAGTTGTGCCAAGTTTTCAGATCTTATTCTTGTTTTGCTTGATGCTTTATATTTCTCGATCAATACACTATATTGCTTAAATGTCTACCATTATTCTGCAGAGATTCAGGACAAATGACCTTAGACTTAGCGCTATTGAACATGTAAGTTACAAGTTGTCGGAGTCATCTCCTTAATACATTTTGACCATTCAGTTAGTTGACATTGTTTTCCTCTGTGATTTAGGAGGATGGACAAGGCTTGAAGGGGCCAAGACTCATTCTCTTCAAGGATGGCGAACTTAATTCTGTAGTTCGGGATAATTGGTCTGTTGAAACTGATGGTGGTGGGATCATATTTTCAACCTTGCTTTGTTATGCTCTGATGTCATTAACTCCTCAGATTTCTAATCTGTAGTGATCATGGTTTGTAGGTAATAATCACAAAAACAGGGATGAACAAGTTATAGTTTCACAGAAGGTGACAGTTAGCTCTGATGAAAAGGTGTGTATATATAAATTCTACCGATTTGAAGATAACATGTACCTTGATTAGTTCAGCTGATATAAAGTATTGTGAACTTGACGATTGCTCAGGGTATGAAATAACTCCTTTATGGAATCATAGAATCAGATTCCAAGGCATTGCAGTCTATGTTGATAAGTTGATCTAAGGAATACAAGCAAAGTTTTGCTTTCTATCAAAAATTTTAGATCAGATGTTTCAAGATTACAATGTTTTGGTTTGTTTTGTGTCAGGATCAATTTCTACCAACAGTCAACCAACTTTCTGATAAAACGGATTTCAAGCCCCCTTTATCTAAGAGCGAGAAAAACACAAGGGTTCAGCCCGATAGAGCAACAGATGTGAAGATAAAGGAGATCAGAGACAAAATTATACAAGCTAAAGCCTACCTTAATTTCGCTCCACCTGGAAGTAACTCTCAAATAGTGAAGGAGTTGAGATCTCGGATGAAAGAGCTGGATCGGTCTGTTGGTGATGCGACAAAGGATAAAGACTTATCAAAGGGGTAAGAACGACTGCTTGGTTCTAAAGGAGTGGATACCATGATTGCATTCAGAAACTTGTTGCTACAACTACAACCTTTCAGTGAAAAAAGGGTATTGTTTAGAAGATTGTTATAGTAACCTCTGGCATGATTGTTTCTTTCAGCGCTCTTCGCAGGGTGAAGCCCATGGAAACCGTGTTATACAAGGCTAGTCGTGTCTTTAACAATTGTCCTGCCATTGCTACCAAACTCCGTGCCATGAATTATAACTCAGAAGAACAAGTTCAGGCGCAGAAAAACCAAGCAGCATATCTAATGCAGCTTGCTGCAAGGACCACCCCAAAAGGGCTTCACTGTCTCTCAATGCGACTGACATCAGAATACTTTTCACTGGATCCTGATAAAAGGCAGATGCCTAACCAGCAAAATTATTATGACCCTACTTTTAGTCATTATGTTGTCTTCTCTGACAATGTTTTGGCCTCTTCAGTCGTCGTTAACTCTACTATATCTTCTTCAAAGGTATCATGCATTTCTTTTATACATTTCTACTTGGTATGTATTATATATTATGTTTCAAGTGTCTTCACTATATCGTCTCATTTATTTCAGCTTTAGCATTTTTTAATCTGGCTTCTGATTGCTGTTTGCAGGAACCGGAAAGAATAGTCTTCCATGTTGTGACAGATTCACTTAATTACCCAGCAATCTCAATGTGGTTTCTGCTAAACATCCAAAGCAGAGCTACTATCCAAATCCTAAACATTGATGATATGGATGTCCTGCCTTCGGATTATGATCAATTGCTGATGAAGCAAAACTCTAATGATCCAAGATTCATTTCTACCCTCAATCACGCACGATTTTTTCTCCCGGAAATATTCCCGGGTTTAAACAAGATGGTACTCTTTGACCATGATGTAGTGGTTCAAAGAGATTTAAGTAGACTGTGGAGCATTGATATGAAAGGAAAGGTGGTTGGAGCAGTAGAGACTTGTCTTGAAGGTGCATCTTCATTTCGCTCAATGAGCACATTTATTAATTTCTCGGATACATGGATTTCTGGGAAATTTAGTGCTAGAGCTTGCACTTGGGCATTCGGGATGAATCTAGTTGATCTTGAAGAATGGAGAAGACGGAAGTTGACTTCTACATACATAAAATACTTCAACCTGGTACGCCATACGCACACTCTACTGCACTTGCTCTCCTTATGTAACTAAGACTAGCCATATTCAAAGTTTTCAAATGGATTATTAGATTTGTTTATACGCCATTACATATGGAAAAAGGTTGAAATAATTATTGGGTTTCAGATAGGTTATATCGGGGATGAACTGTTTTGAATTTAGAACTCAGATACATTGCTATAACTAGCTAATGAACATAAGGAAAACTAGTTCATCTCCTAGAAGAAGAGTGGTTAAGCACAACATATCTTCTTCATGTACATGCACACGTCGTTTATGTGTAAAGGACGTAAACCTAACAACGGTTTTGGGGATATATTTATTTTGGCAGGGAACAAAGAGGCCATTGTGGAAAGCTGGGAGCTTACCAATAGGTTGGTTAACTTTTTATAGGCAAACATTAGCGTTGGACAAGAGATGGCATGTGATGGGGTTAGGTCGTGAATCAGGAGTAAGAGCGATTGACATTGAACAAGCTGCAGTTATACACTATGATGGGATAATGAAGCCATGGTTGGACATTGGAAAAGAGAAATACAAACGTTACTGGAACATACACGTTCCTTACCATCACACCTACTTGCAACAGTGCAACCTTCACGCTTGATACGAAAGAGAAAAAAAATAAACAAATTTAGACAACTTAGGTTCAATTTTCAGATTCTTTTTGTTAAACAAGCTACTCAAGCATGTTATCAATGTGTTATGATTAGCTTCATTCTTTAACTCACGTCAGTGTAAATCTTGGTTCTGCCTTTTCCATACTTGTCATCAGAGCTTAATCTTAGACTTTAGTAACAGCATAACAGTGTTGTCTTTCTATGGAGAGAGAGCTATGTAGAATAATCCACACGTTATTTCTCAAAAGAGTACCGATTCGGTTTATAAGCGTAACTGATTGATTACACGTTATTTTTCTTTGGAATATATGAAACCAATTCCTAAGCTTAAGATATGTGTTACACGTTACTTTAATACAAATCGATTATGGGTAGATGATCAATTTGGATACGTCAGATGTATATTGTTTCACCGATTATGAATATATGTTATTTTTGAATGATTGATGGTCCGATTATACAAACCTCAAGAGTCAGATATATTGTTTCACAGACAGCTACAATATCCACATTTGTGATGATGATATTGTTAAAGGGGCAGAGAAGAGAGATAAAAATCAAGAGCTTGAGGAGAGTGGAGCCGAGAATCAAGGTCTCACTCCGAACATGTTTAATTTATTAAATACTAGCAGTTGACCCGCGCTCCGCGCGAGGTTTATAATTTTGTTTCGTTGATTTTTTATTCATATTGTGATATTTAATTATTTTTTAATTGATTTTCAAAAAATATTATAATTATTTTCTTTTTTAATTATTATCTTTCAATACTCAAATTTGGATTAAAAGCATTTGATTCAATTTATGAAATATCATTTTTTTCTTTTTGATCATGTTATAAACTAATATTTCACTTTCATTTTATTTTTTCTCTTTATAATTTTATATATACAATTACATAAATGTTGTTTTAGTCTACCATAAATTTAAATTTTACTTTTATTCTAAAACTCAGTAACATATTTAAAATATTCAATTATGATCAATTTAAAATGAAAGTTGAATTATATTATTACCACTAATAAAAAAAATTAAAGTATTGTTTTATTATTTTAACATTTCATTTTTTACATAATTTATTTTTATTTATATAAACTTTTTGTTAATTAAATAAGTAACATAAATATGCACTAAATGAATGTTTTAAATTTATTTTAATGTTTAAACAAAAATGTGGCTTAGGTGGATGTTTAGGTGGCATAATGAGAAGAGAGAAAAAGCTAACTTTATATATATAGATTGCTATTTGTAGCTGTCTATAATAAATCCCGTTGTAATAGCCCCACTATTCTTTTTCGGCGTCAGTTGATGGTTCACCTGTCTCATATTTCTCTCACACCTCTTTGATATAATCGTAAGCCAGTAAATATGACCGTTGCAACTTGTGAGCAGTAAAAAGCAAAAGTAACAGCTGAGATAGCCCAAATCATATATACACTGTCACTATGTAGTATAAATAGAAAATACACCAAACTCGTCCAAGCAAAGGTAACAACCAAACTAAGGTTGATACTCTCTTCTTCTTCTTATTTACTCTTCTTGTCTGAATTCGAAAACCGAGAACCAAACACACAAGATCTAAATCCTTTCATCCTTTTTACTTTGTAATAAATCAAGTTCTCTTCTAGTTCTTGAGAGAGAGAATCATCATAATACATGTATGTTGTAAGATCCAACGTTGAAGTAAAGTAAAGCAAGCCGTGGCCCGTGAGTTCATTCCATCATATCAGTTTCGTGGTTGTTGATTGATTTCTCCCCCATCCTCTCTCTGTCTTGAGCCAACCGATAATGGTTTATTACACAAACTGATTTGCTTCATTCTAGGATAACGATAAAAAAAAAAAGTCAGAAGAGTGTTTCACTGTTACGTTAAACAACATAATTTTTTTTAAAAACTTAAATAAATTTTTTTTTTATATAAATTTTTTAAATAGTTTAAATTGTGGAAAATTTTAATACGACTTAAAATTTACTTTATTCAGTCGGTTTGGACGAACCGATCAGTTTGTTTGTAATCGGTTTGTTGTAATTATAACATGAACTAAACCCTAAATCGGGTTCGTAAAATCTCTCTCCTCTCCCCGTCTCCTTGCTCGCTCCTTCTTCTTCCTCAATCGACTCGGATTCTCTCTTCCCCCTATACATACATATATTCTCAAATTTCTGCCTAGTCTTCGTATTCTTCACCATCGAAGTTCCATCACGTCTTCTGTGGTTTAGGTATTGTTCGATTTTAGATAATTTCCTACTTCTTTGATTATTATTATTATTATTTTTTTTGTTTCGATACATCTGCTTGACTTTTGAATTTAAACTTCGAAGGATTTGAAGAAATGTTCTATCTCAGCGAGCTCGAACATTCACTAAGAGTGCCTCCGCATCTACTTAACCTCCCACTCGAAGATGCCATTAAGTCAGTGCTTCAGAATGTGTTCTTGGACAAGGTTTGCTCATTGCCCCCTTTGTCTATTCTTGTATGTTCCACTGTCTGCTTGTTTTAGACACACACTGGCTAATTTTATCAAAGTGGATATGTGTTGTTGTTAAAGGTTTTAGTAGATTTAGGGCTTTGTGTATCTGTTTACGACATTAAATCAATTGAAGGAGGGATTGTTTTACCCGGTGATGGTGCTGCCACTTATAAGGTATTTTCAAATCACGGATCTTTTCTCATCTCTCTCCCTTTTATCTGATCAATTTGGTCTTTTTTGCTCTTTCTCTTCTTCTGGAATGCTTTGTTGTGTTGTTAATTTTTTGTTTGTCTTGTGATTTTAGGTAGTTTTTAGAATTGTTGTCTTTCGTCCATTTGTTGGTGAGGTCATCGCTGCAAAGTTCAAAGAATCTGACACCAATGGTTTGCGCTGTGAGTACTATAGTTTACCAAATTCCCTGGAAGAGTTGTAATGTTGTGCACTATCTACATCTTGTTACTCTAATGCGTTGTTAGTCTCTCTTTGGTATTGGCTACTTATAAGACAGCTTATGCTTTGAAATTTATGGCTGTTGTTAATCTTTGAAATTTATGCTTTGGCAGTAACACTTGGATTCTTTGAGGACATTTATGTGCCAGTTCCACTTATACCGACACCTAACCGCTGTGAGCCTGACCCTTATAACAGGTAAAGGAAATTTGTGTCCTGCACTTCATGGAATATTTATAGCTCTTCAACTATGAGTAGGATCTTGTACCTGCATACATCTGTATATTTCACTGGATCACAGATTTTTTAGTGTTTTTTGGTTAACAGGAAGCAAATGAGATGGGTGTGGGTATTTGAAGGACAAGAGTATATTATCGATGATTCCTGTCAGGTTAACTTTTGGTTCCTCAGTTGCTCTTTTAAAGTCTAAACTTTCGAAAATGGTCTCTTGTGTAACGTAGCATTGGAAATGGCAGATCAAGTTTCGAGTTGAGGGCATCAGCTATCCATCAGTTCCAATTGAGCGAGCAGAGGATGCAAAGCCTTTTGCTCCTATGGTGATCACAGTAAGTTTCATTCTCAAAGACTTCCCCAGTTGTATTTTGCATAATAATAACAAGACCACGTAGGTTGTATTTGTTTTGGTTGTCCCCTTTTTGGTCCAGTAATCAATGAATGTTGTGAATTGTGCAGGGGAATATAGATGATGACGGTTTAGGTCTTGTTTCTTGGTGGGATTCTTTTGACGAGCTTGAATAAGAGTGAGAGTCTGAGACACCGAGTCTATGCATATATATATATATATATATATATCAGATGATTCCTCCTCCAATTTTGATGAAAACTACAAATCTCTGCAAACTAGTTTATTTGTTTCCCTGTAATGTGAAAAAACAGTGATGCAAAAGTAGAATTACAAAAAGAAATATTATGATGGATGATGGAGTTGGGTGAGAAGAAGATGGATGTCAGGAGCGTGGTGATCCTCTGCACGGATGCGATCAGGTTGAATCCAACGGCCATCAGTGTTCTTGACCATTCCTTTATTAGCGTCTTGGCGCCAATAAGGAGGTACCATGAAATGGTCTTTCAAAAAATCAGATGCTTTGTTCACTAACGCTGGATCTCTCCCACTTGATAACACAAATCTCTGTCCTTTCCCATGATACCTGTATTTTCTTTCTCCTCAATTTCATTTGCCAGAAACATTTTATACACTCTCCATATCCAGAGTCGTCAAGTCATTTTATTATTAATATTGTGCTCCAAAGTCACGTAAACATAAGAAGAAAAAAAAAAGTCACGTAAACATCAAAGCACAACTCTCTTTATCCACACACTAAAGCAGTGACACGTATATCAGGTTGACTAAGATCATTAATTAACTCCTATCCTAAAGTCCACACCCGCATTTTTGTGAAGCAATTTTATTTTTAAGATCATACTGTATTAATTACAAGGTCGTTGGAAAATGTGAAATTATCAAAACTCAAAAGATACACTGAGACTTTGTCTCCTAAAGAAAAAAAAAAAAAAAGAGAGTCCGAAGTTTCTGTCCAACTTCTCTCTAATTATCAGCTGATTTTTATTTTTGTGTGTTAAAGAACATTTCTTTAAAATCTTACTATCTATATAACTGATCTTTAAACCAAAATTAGTAATAAGTGATTGTATTTTTAAAATGTCAGATTATTATTACTTTTGAAGTAAAAAAGGAAAGAAGAAGAAAAGACTGACCCGTCGAGGAGATGGAGGAGAGCTTCCAAGTTATGAGCAGTTGAAAGATCAACGGTAGGCTTAAGGAACGGCGAGTTCTGATGATCCAACGGCAGCTTCTCTCCCACGTGGCAGTAACACCACGGCAATCCTCCCGCCAATTTCATTAGCGCGTGTGGCGCACTCTCGTTCAGAAACAGTCCCGGCGATTTGGCCACCACGTCGTGCTCGTTCACCACCCTCAGCACCTTCACTCCCAATCCCTCTATCCTCTCCTTGAATCGGATGTTCCCTACGCGCGGTCCTCCGTACGTGAACGCCGTCACGGGTATCACTTTTCCTTTCCTAGTTCTGTTCAGACCCATCTCCGCCACGTCGTACGCGCTTAGCACTGCCAATGCGCCGCCGAGGCTGTGTCCTGTCACGGTGATGCTCAGATCTTCTCCTTCCTCGTCTCCGTACCTCTCCACCAGCCGCTTCACTTCCGTCAGAATCTGCTCGCGCGCCGAGAATTTCGAGAACTTGCAGGACGTGTCTTTGTCAGTGTAGAGATCGAGGAACCCGGATTCGA
Source organism: Capsella rubella (assembly GCF_000375325.1). Classification (NCBI taxonomy): domain Eukaryota; kingdom Viridiplantae; phylum Streptophyta; class Magnoliopsida; order Brassicales; family Brassicaceae; genus Capsella; species Capsella rubella. Next base: position 2,147,197 of record NW_006238923.1, read on the forward strand.
CTTTGACGGCCGGGTCTGGGCACCGGATTCCGTTTCCGGATACCGGTTTGAGGAAATCCTTGAGATCCGCTATCCACTCGAGCCGCGTGACGGTTCCTCTCCATGCGATCGCGATATCACGGCGTCCGAGTCGAGGGCGCGAGGCTTCTTCGTCGTCGGAAACCGCCACGTATCCCATCCAATTGGCGTTCTTGCTCCACACCTTGGACCATCTCGATTTCGAGAAGAAGTTCGGGAGGTTGATGTTCGACGTCGCGTAGAGATAACGCGCCACCTCGTAGCCGGAATCGATTATCCCGAGGGATTCGAAGAGGTGACGGCGCGTGAACCTGCAGCTCCCGCAGTACCTTGAAAATGGATCGAAGTCGAAGGCGTCGTAACAGGCCTGGGCCATTTCCCCGTACCGGATAAGCTCGGATCGCAGAACCGGGTCCATGGGATCCAATAACCCGGCCCAATTATCTTCCCCTTGGATCTTCCGCCACGTGTCTCTCAAACTCTTGGATTCTTTCGCATCGCTGTCCCGCCGGCGAATATGCTCCGCAGTGGTCAGCTCATAGCTTTCAGGCTCGACCCTTGAAGATACAGAAGCCTCATCGTTGGTTCTTGAGATAGCCCTCATCGTCTGAAAAGTAGTAATATGAGTAGAGTGAGGTTTAAGAGAAAGAGAGTGCTGAGTTTTTTGGTTGATAGGATGAGGAAGACGAAGGTAATGGTGGGAGGGAATGGTCGCCATTGTTGAAAGCTTGATTGATGACTTTCAGAGAGTCGTAACGATAATTTAATTGCACCCTCCTTTTATACGTGTGTAAACAAACAAAACAATCATATAAAAATCATGCTCATGCAACATGCGTATGTAATGTACAGGATCATTTTCACATTAGTACAGATACGTTGAACTTAACATACAATAATTTATTAATACACTGTCCTACACTCAACATCTATTTCTGTTTCTTGTCATTATATCCTCTCGTTGCATTACATCATTCATCTATATCACGAAATTAAGACCGAAATTTATCTCCAATCACATCACAGAGAAAACATAATAATAAAAGAAGAAGATGACGCATTTGTGGAATGGAATGAGAATGTGATCGAAGAAAAAATCTCAAAGATGCTTTTTAATATTCCATCTATTAATAATAAGTTAATGTTTTATTATGACTTCTATCCATCACCGTTATTTGGTACAATTGCTAACCCAGAATACAAACACCTTTAGCACATATATGGGTCTCTCTTTTGCCTCCAAACTAATCACACCTTAAGCACAAGGATCACTCATTTGCCTCCGGTTAATCTTACGGCCTCTGAATAATTCTAAAAGTGAGCACGTTCTCAGATTGGAATATTGGGTACTATTTCTCATTACAGATTATTTACTCGGCCCGAGTGGTTGCAAGTGGGTCCTCATTGCACATTGGTTCACCAAAAACTCCAGGGCCCTGTTATTCTCAATATCGGCAGCACAAATCAAAGGTCCAAAAGCATAAATTCAATGGACTCTCTTTTTACTTTTTAGCAACTAGTAGGAGGATCGTTGAGACAGCAAGTTTCGGTCTCATCGAATCTTACCGACCGGGAACATTTTCATTGAATTGTGATCTCTGTCTCTCTCTTTCAAATTAGGCGTTGTACGTACAAGGCAAGTATAACCAATCACTAGATTTATGCGAGTGTCCTTAGCCAACCAAGTAAACCAAGAAGGCCAACATCAAGTACCCGTGATTTCTTCTCAAGCCCTAACAATCAAACCACGAAAGTGAGTGTTTCTTCTGCACATAGGTAATCAACCAGTCTATTCAACATATTGTAAAAATATGCCTTTTCTCACCAATATCAGCAGCTACCCGATGAGCACACATCACTCCTGAAAATGCCACAGCTATAACTCCCTGACCAGGAAAGCAGCTATCCCCCACGCAGTATAGACCATCAATAGCCTATTATTTCGTCAAACCATTCTTTCATTAGCCAAACCATTCACCAGCAGAACTATCCTAATCCTGATGTTAGCTATCTCTATATCATTCGTTGGCTTACCGTTGTATTGAACGGCATGCCTAATAAACCTTTTGGGGTTCCTCTCGGCATTGGCCCATAAGTTCCCTTATCCCTAGCAAGAAATCGTCTGTGTGTCCTTGGTGTTCCCACCTGCCTCAAAAAACGTTTAGATAGACAGGCTAAATACCAAATAAGGCATAGGCTTGCTCTCATGCACCTCAGGTTCAGATGTATTATATCATGCAGACCTACTAATACAATGTCCATGGCAAATCGTAGGGGGATTAAAGAACAATCCTAACCTCTTTAAACGTAATAGATGAACTGAGCCCTGGAAACAGCTTTTTCTCTAGCCTCTGTATTATCCTAGCTGCCACTTCTTCCTTTTTTGCTTCATACTCTTTTGGAGGGAGTCCCTAATACCGAAAATTGGATGAAAAATAAGTCATAAGAAATGGGCATAGCAACGCCAATTCTAGATGACGTTTCTCATGCTGAGAACAAATTGCAATTAAAACTAGTAGCTCCACTAATAGATATATATTTCATGCTTAGTCTCACCCCTCTAAAATCAGCCTTACCTCCCAATCCTCAATTGAGGAAGTTGTAAATATGTGAAGTATATGTCGACCATCTGGAGCCAAAGATGGATCAAGAATGGTTGGAATGCTAAGGAAAATACTACCATAAGGCTCCTCTAGATTCTTCCAATCGTCCTACATATGCAACAAGAGAACAAAGTTGCAATTGAATACTTCCAAATCAGCCAAGGAAATAGATCTTATTAGTAACTAACAAACCTCTAGCACAAAATGATGGCAATCTGTATCTGGAGGGAGAACCTTTGCTTTAACACCCATGTGGATTGAAAGAAATGATGGAGCCTTGACATAGACTTTCTGGAAATTTTCTTCTTCTTTTGGAAGTTTTTCTCCTTTTAAAAGCTTCCCTAAAGCAACAACAATACAAGTTGAAGTATTCTTACAACAGAAAACACCTATTTAACAGTTACATAAGCCATTGGTAATAATAAGCCATTGTTTCTCTTACCAAATGTATCCCATCTTGTAGCATTTGAAATTATTGTTTTGGCGAAAATTTCTCTTCCATCTGCTAGCCTAACACCGACCTGAAAGTTCAAGTCCAGCAAAAGATTTCATAACCAAAAAGGAATGCCAAAGAGTCAAAGGAAAAGTATAACTTTAGTACGACTCATACAGACTTACAGCCTTTCCATCATCAAGTATTATGCTTTTCACATTAGCTTTGTAGAGTATGTCACTGCCCTGATCAACAAGTCCTTCTGCCAAAGACTTGGCAATCCCACCAACGCCACCAACCGGGTAGTTAATTCCTCCGTAGTGCCTGTCACATAAAACCTGTCCTTGAACATGTAAGAAAAGAAAAGAACCAAAATAGAAACACGAGTAGACACTTAGTGGCAAAAGAAGACTCCTACCATACTTGCATTGATCATTGGCGTCTGTAGAGCATTGACTGTGCTCACAATGAAACACTGCAGGCAAATATGAAGGGTGATAACTATGCTACGTTCTGATTATAAAATTTGGTTAAAGAAACTTGTCAAGATTCAGAAAAGAAAAAAATGCTCACCTCTGCATCAATGAAAGACAATAGCTGAGGATCCTTTATGTACTTCCGAGCTATGGCCCCAGCATTTTGCGGCAAATAATAAGCTATACAACACAGAAAATAACAAAACAAGATTCATGTCAGTATATTTTGCTGCGTGTATCAGTGCAGACGTATATGCTCTCGTAGCAATCAATTATAAGACACACATCAAACATGATTTAGGAGTCCAAATTCTTTCCAGAAGATATAGATGAATACCGAGTGTTAAGCATTCAAGCGGTTTCTGAAAGAACTGTCCAAAAAGGTAAATAGGCTCTTCTAGTGACTTAAGCTCCAGGGAGTTCAATGAGTTGAAGATCTGTTCAAGTTGTAAAATATATAAATATATAGCACAACAACACTCGTGAAAAGTTCAAAAGAAAGCACATCAGACCTTCCAGCAGTCGCCATAGAATCCAAGGATCCCTTCCTTTTCGTGGGGAAACTTGCTGGTAAGTTCAGCGATGAAGTCATCGTATTCTCTATGGATACGAACAGAGAGATCATTGGGAAGATGGAAATGGACAGTGGTAGGATCAGGTATAACCTCCATCTTGCGGCCAACTGCCTTCAACGCCTGAGTAATCAAGTTCAGGTTCCCCTGTTCCCTTCAAATGAAACCAAGTACTTCAACTTAGTACAAAACAAGTGACTCTCTCTACTTGTGTTCAATACTAGTGATATCATAACTTCTTGAATGGAAAAGAAACAAACCAACCTTATCGCTGAAACCAAACATCACAGAAGAGCCAACATCAAAAGTATATCCCTCTCTTTCGTAATAGCCAGAGCTCCCACCAGGAATCAAATACTTCTCCAGAACTAAAACCCTAGCTTCTTTGACAGCTAGCTGAGTCGCAGCAACCAACCCTCCAATCCCAGAGCCGATGACAATGGCGTCGTACACACTCTCGCCTCCTCTTCTTTCATCTCTCTCCGTCCTTTCTACTGTACCAACCGCACTTGAAGAAACAGAATTCACCGTAACCTTAGGCTGCTTCGTCTTCCGATTCTCAAAAACTCGAACATGAAACCCTAAATTCGAAGAACCCAGTTTGTAACACCCGAAATTCGAGGTCTTCAACGCGGAGAAGGAGGAACTACGATGACCACACTCTACGGGACTTTGAAAACACAGATTCATGGTAGCTAAGTTCGTCGTCTTCACTAGATTGTAAAACTTGGATATTCCCAAAACCAAGAGAAAGCAAAATCAAATCAGCAGCAACATCAGCTAGATTAGGCAAACAGGTTTTATCCAAATTCGGAGATTATTTCCATCATATGAAAAATTAAAATTAAAAAAATGATTGGTAAAGGATTGAACCCGCACTAGTGGGAAACTACAAAAAACAAAATAAGCTAATCTACTACGGACAAGACTATACAAACAACTTTGTTTTTTTCGATAGTATTAAAAATCTTAGCCGTTAACATTGTTATAACAGGGATTATTAACCGTTCGATTGTCCTATTTCTATTAGATTTATTTGTAAACTCTCAGTCGTTGATTCTCTCATCAGATTAAATATGGCGCGAAAGAAACGATTGAAAAAAGCTCGGTCTAAATTTTGTGGTGAATCTGATTCTCAACTCCATTATCCGCATTCTTCATCTTCAGTTTACTGTTCTCAGTTTGGTTAACATTTGTTGACAAGCTTTGCACAAAAGAAACACCAACGTGAATTCATCACGGCTAGAAAGCTGTGGTTTTTTTTGGTTTTGCCTTTTTAAGACCCAACCAAGTTTGAATAGCTATGAAAAGTAGAATGCAAGTGGTTTTTGTTTGGTTTGGTTTGGTCCACCAAGATTCCATATGTCCAATAGAATCTGCAGAAATCAAATGAATTGGTCCAAAAAGCATCAAGCATCTATCTATTAATTCAACTTCAAATAGACACTCTCTTTTTAGCAACTAGCAGGAGGATCGTTAATTAAGACCGCATCTTTGTACCTTCGTGGTCCTTAATAATCAATCAAAACAAAAGGCTGCCGAAGAAAAGGTTCGGTCTCATCGAATCATCTTGTTCATATATTAAAGTTGTTTTAATAGAGACTTAGGGGGGAGGGGAACATTTTCAACGTATCTTTTTGTGATCTCTGTATGTGGATTCTCATTCTTCCTCGCTCATGTTATAAATAGCACGCGACTCAAGCAACTAGACTCTCAAGCAACTCCTTTCAATCCATTCTTCTTCCCCTTTATTCAAGAAAATGGACAAAGTTATGAGAATGTCTTCCGAAAAAGGGGTCGTTATATTCAGCAAGAGCTCCTGTTGTTTGTCCTACGCGGTTCAAGTTCTCTTCCAAGATCTCGGGGTTAGCCCTAAGATTCACGAGATCGATAAGGACCCTGAATGCCGAGAGATCGAGAAGGCTTTAATGAGACTAGGGTGTTCAAAGCCGGTCCCAGCCGTCTTTATAGGTGGCAAGCTCGTTGGTTCGACCAACGAAGTTATGTCCATGCACCTTAGCAGCTCGCTTGTTCCCCTAGTGAAGCCATATCTATGTTAAACAACAAAGGTGACTCTAAGGATTTACTTATGATATTAATTAATTAATTAGCTACGGGAATGTAATTCAATAAGGAACAAGGTTGAGCCAAATCTTTGTAATCTGTTTTTTTTAGTATTATTATTTGGTCGTGTGTGACTTGGGAAAGCGTACTTATAATTGCAAGATTTTACATATTAATTCCGCGGTAGAAACTTTTTATTCTATTCTGATGGTAATACATATTGTTCATTCATATGCAACCTCCATTATGATCCAAGTCAAAGCACAAAATAATCAGAATAGCTACATAATAACTCACATAACCAGACAAATTAACTTCTCTGCAACATATATCACTGGTTTTTTCTGTACAAAAACACACTAAGTAATAATACAAAGAAACATTGTAAGTTGTCTAGAAAGTTGCTATCTAGGTGAAACGGAGGGAGCAACTCCACTGACGAGGTCAGAGCCAGAGACATCCATTGATGAATAAGGAAGCTTCATGATTGAAGAATCCGATGACGCTGATGGATGCGTCATTGTCTCAGACATATCCGCTGTTTTGGCTACCTGAGATTCCGGCATCAGTCCCCATATGATTTCCAGTTCTCTTACAACTTCCGCCATTGAAGGCCTTGCATCCGTCTCCTCTCTGCAGCATCCCAGCGCTAAAGTTGCAAACTTTTCAAGGCATTCAGCTGGAACCGAGCTCATTCTCTTATCCACGGCTGACAGTATCGAACCAGACTCATATGCAATGTTGATCTGAAAGAAACAACCATTCCAATTAATTCCAGGTAATGTCACGAAGAGAATGCAAGCTCTTAACATGTAATCAACATTACCTCACGAACTATGTTCTTGCCATGTGTGATTGGCTGCATTCCTGTTAATAGCTCTAAGAACACTACACCTAGACTATATACGTCGCTTTTGTCTGTCAATTGATGAGTCAAGAAATATTCCGGGTCAAGGTAACCCTGCAAGTCAAAAATATAATTCTCAGTCATGATATGATAAACAATTTTTACAGAAGCAACACAGGATTGAGAACATACCGGAGTTCCTTTTACAACAGTAGACACGTGATGAGGTGAGATGCCTTCCATATCAGGCACTGGGGCAAGTCTTGAGAGTCCAAAATCTGCAACCTTTGCAGTGAATCTGGAATCCAACAATATATTGCTTGCTTTGATATCTCGATGAAATATCGGAGGATCAGCTTCTGTGTGTAAATACAATATTCCCTTGGCCGAACCTAAAGCAATCCGTAGTCTCATAGCAAAGTCTAGAGGCTCTTTCAATTTAACTGCCAAAACACAAATTTGTATATCAATCGTAACACGTTTTATTCACGAGGAATAGATACCATGAGACCAGGAAATTAACAGAACACAAAATCATCTATGCTGCTTATATTTCATATGCAAAGACATCCACATTAAGAAAAGTGGGCAGTCTTTCCTGATCCACATAGAGAACAAGCAGCACTATAGATGATTCAGTGAAGAAGCAGAACATACCTGAAATGTTGTCTCGCAAAGTACCATTTTCCATGTACTCATAAACCAGCATCTGCCCGCGTAGCAATACAAGCAATAAGAGAAACATATAAAGATTTTGGACCTCAAGCAGAAGAGCGTTTTGGAAATCAGTACCTGTTCTCCTTCTTCATCGCAGAATCCAAGCAAAGAAACAAGGTTTCTATGATGCAATCTCGATAACAATTCAATTTCAGTAAGGAACTCCCTCTCCCCCTGCAATGATCCCTCTTGTGCTCTTTTAATTGCCACAACCGTTCCACTGCTAAGGGTGCCTTTGTAGACCTTTCCATAACCTCCTTGCCCAATTTGAGTAGAACTATTAAAATTGTCCGTAGCCAGAGCCAGCTCAGCATAACTGAAGCTCTTTACACCTTCAATTTTCAAAGAAGCTTTGGAAGCTGCACATGGATGAATAGAAATTGTAATACCAAAACCAAAAACAACATATGACCACTACTAATACACAATTCCGATAAATAATATACTCCGAAACATAGTGGCGTCCACAATAAAATGCTTACATCGCTTTCTTCTAGCAACCGCATTGTATCCTTTCATACGCTTCCTCATAATGATAAGGGCAATAATAGCGGTTAGCGTAACTGCAACAGCAGCTGAACCAAGAACAATTCCCGCAACTGCACCCTTACTTAAACCAGATGACGAAGCTGAAGGAAACACTACAAAACAAATAAAAAAAACATGACAGTCAAACACAAAGCTCAACTATGCAAAAGTTGTATCAATTTGTTTACTTGTACTCTAACCAAGTTTTGGATTGAAATAAATATCAGAGGACGAATACTCTGCTACTAACCATCTCTGTAGACATCTAACAATGTGAAATTCATAAGCTCATAAGGACCAAACAGATCTTCGTCTCGGATATTCCATCCAGTGAACATGGCCCTTATCCGCCGAACCTCGCTGCGGTTAAATATGAAGGAATTGTTGGCATTTGAACCAAAAACAGGAAAGAACTTCAAGTACATTCGAAGTCTAGGTCCTTTTTGCCACTGGAATGAGTCAAGGCGCAGCTGATACAGATTCAAACCAAGACCAGAGGTGATATATTGCTGAAATTCGGATTTGTAAGGAAGAAAATCTGAGAAACCAGGACTTTTCAACCGATATCCAACAAGTAGAGGAGCAGCACAAAAGCACCGTCTAAGAGGTTCTGGTGAAAATTCATAAGGGGGTGGGCAGTCAGAACAAGTCGTAGAAGAAGAATTGGTTGGACCCTGATTATTGTCTTCCTCAGTTAGAGGTCCACATAAACGAAGCAGATTTCCATCTGAGCATAACGGATTCCCCTGAAGCCTGGAAAACAAACAACGTCAAATGATACAAGAAAAATGAACAGTAATCTGAGGGAAGGAAGGAGTTTATTACAATTTAGAATGAGCAAACAAAAAAGAAGATGTTATGTACATCATTTAGTAGCTAGAATGATATGCAAAGCACAATAAGTATGCATGGGCACCTAATAAAGAGAAATAGGAAAGCGCAGAAGCAAACCATATGGTCACATTTGGGCGAAGGTCGGATCTGCCAGAAATATTTGAAAACCTATTGTTCCGCAGATCCCTGAAAAAAACATAAAGGAACTGACAGACATCAAGAGATGATATAAAGAAAGTTGGAACATGCTGGTAGGTAAAAGGAAAAGAGATATGATTGTTATTGTTACAGTCATACACAATAATAGTCTCGGTTGAGTTCAGCTCTCTTTCTTGCCATATTCTAGAGGGAATCGAACCACTTAGATCATTGTTTGCAAGCGACCTGTCACATTAGGTAGAAAAATTAAAAAAACCATCATACATATTCATTAAAAAATGATAGAAACAACAACAGTATCTCAGAAACTAAAAAGCTCAATACACCAATCAAACACACTTACAACTTTTGAAGCCGTGGAAGGCCTGAGAAATTTGTTGGAATGGTTCCAGTTAGGTTGTTATCGGACAGATCGCTGTAGTATTTTCATCAGAAGATAACAAAGTTAGAAGCACATCATTTCCAACCAAAAAATAAAAATAAAGAATACTAATCACAATGCATATCGCGGATTAAAACAAAGGCAAGAATTATGTAAAGCACTAAAAGTTTACATGGTTGTGATACTATCAGAGAGCTTCCCTGTAGGTATAGATCCATTTAACTGATTTCGACTTAGGTCCCTGGAATTCATGTCGAACGATTAGAAACAGATGATATTAATTTGCCAAGGTAGTTGCAGGATTATATAAGGAAGCGGCTACATAAGTTGAAAGACTTACAAATAACCAAGTTTCGGGATACTGCTGAGATCAGGCACTGGCCCTTGCAAGCTGCAGTTCCTAAGACTCCTGCCCGTGGACAGATAGAAAATATGCATTGGTTAGCATAGCATAGAATGCATGCTCATATATCTTTAGAATGCTTTATCCTAATTAGCTCAGAATACTGTTGATTGCCATCTCGAGAGCTTAAGATATGCACAGATTAGTTCAAATCCAATGCATGACTCTCAACCAGAATTGTCGAATGCATTAAAAGAGGATGACAATTCGTCCAGCCTCACACTTCAGTGACTTTGAGTTCAAGATACATTGTGAAACTTAAACTTACATCTTCAAAAGTTTAGACATGTTTCCATAAGATTGCGGAATTGTAGTCCCATCAAAGTGATTGTTGTCTAATTGTCTGCCAAAATAAACACGAGGAAAAAGGTGAAAAAGAAAAGAATAAATACATGGTTCACCAGTCCGTATGGTGAGAGGACCAAGGAAATTGAAAAAAAAATCGTGACATGAACTTACAGGATAAGCAAATTTGGCATGTTTGATAACTCAGGAGGAAGATAGCCTGATAAGTTGTTGTTGTCAAGAAGGCTGTAAGAAAAATAAGTAGTGTTCATAAAATTTAAATAGGTAAAGCGTGTGTAGCATGCTACAGACTTAGAACCTGAGATAAGGTATAAAACATAACATTTATCAAATAAGATCATTTAAGCCTGTTAATGCTACCAACTCACATGTGAACAATTGATGGTAGGCTTCCAAGCTCAGGTGGTATCTGCCCGCTAATTGAATTATTGTTCATGTGACTGGGAAAAGATAAGATGGAGAAAAAAAAGGCAGTAAATGTAACATATTCAGGAATTACAATTAGCAAAACAGCAATGAATAACTGAACACATGATTAAAGAACTCACAAGTGCTTTGTTTTATTTAAGTTTGCAAACGATTTGGGTAGTGGTCCTGATATACGGTTTTCATCAATCTGTATTCTGTCCAAGTTTGGAAGAAACCCAAGCTCCTCGGGTAAGTTTCCAGTTAAGAGATTTCCATTCAAGAGCCTGGAAAAGGATAGTAGCACACCAAGTTAGAAGCCAAGCAAATGTAAACCAAGACTAAAAAAATAAGGCAGGGAAGTAAACAAGAAGAAACTCGAAGACTTACAAGAGTTTTAAAGACTTGATATTCCCAATTTCCTTTGGTATACTTCCGGTGATCTTGTTCCACATGAAACTCCTGGCATTAGAGGACAAAGAAAGTTATTCATCACTGAATACATCATTGGGTAAATGTATCGTATTCCTTAAAACACGTACAGGATGGTAAGACGAGTCAACCGGCCAAGCTCCGGGGACAAGTTTCCTGAGAGGTTCATACTGAACAATTGCCTTCAAGTAAAAAAAAAAGAAAGAAAGCAAGCTACTCAAAACAAGTCTCAAGCAAGACAAATGCTCAAGAATTGTGTTTTTTAAAAAGGAGCAAGGGTGAAGAAGACAATACAGTTCGCTGATATGAAGATAACCATCATCAAGAGAGGAATTGAAGCAGACAACACCAGTCCAATTCGAATTGCACGGGTCTCCATGCTTCCAATTTCTCAATCTATGAACGGGATCGTTCAGACTGTCTTTGATCACTCGCAAAGCCCTCACTGAATCCATAAAAAAAAAAAACACATCAACGATCAGTACCAAATCAGCTGAACACAAATTGGTTGAAGAAGATCCAACCCAGAGAGAAGGCAGATTAGAAGAAGAGGAAACCTTCGACGGGATTGGTGATGTCGTCTTGAGCAAAAGTAGAAGACGAGCAACAAAGGAAGAAGACGAAAAGCAGAGGAAGGAGACAAGAGACATGGTTGGGAAACATATCGAGAGAGGAAACAGAGGAGACCCAGGAAAACAAACAAAAGAGAGAGAGAGAGAGAGAGAAAGAGAGAGTTAAAAGGAAAAGGAGACGAACAAGTAAGATAGTGAAGAAGAGAAAGAAAGAGGGAAGTGGTTCGAGTTCGGTGGGAGCATTGAAGAGTGGTGATACGACATTTTCTTTGTTTGACAATTTCAGGCAGTAGTGGATGAGACCGACGGAGCGTCATCAAAAATGTAACTTTCGCCGCCGCCATTACTGCACCTTCTTCTTCTTCTTCCGTAAAAAAAAACCATTACTTAGCTTTATTTTCCTTTCTTTAATCATTAATCATTCCTTCTAATCTATGACCTGTCCTTTGACCTTTCTATCCTTTTTCCTTTTTTTAATGTCAGTAGGTAAATTTACCAAGTGCGATGAATTTTACAGATATTTAATTTTGTAAATAAAGTATGTATAATATACAAGAGAAAAGTACAAGGGTGGTACTTACGCGTATTTTTGGTCTCCACGACCACGGATACTAGAAGTCACAAAATTTTACAGACGACTTTTATTGGAAAAATGGTTAACTCATTTCATTTCTAAGAGCGCATTAAACTGTTGTAACCATTTTTTTTTTTTTTTTGACCAAAAAACTGTTGTAACCATTATGTTCCCTGAAGATACTAAACCGTTGAAACTTGGAATATGATTGAAACTTAGAAAGCAATAAACACATAGCGACGAAGAATTGAAAAGCTAGGGACAAAAATAGCAGTAATAATAACTAAAAATGGAAACAAAAGAAGCTAGCATTAAACTACTTAAATAAGAAATAGGACAATCTTGGGGGAATTATTTTGAAAAGAAAGCAAAGCATACACATGAATTGTTATTATTAGGGATAGAGGGTTTCCTAACTAAAATCATTATGTGATAATAAAATATAGGTGATGATGAATTATTCTAAACCTACTTGGTTTTTTTTTTTTTTTTTTTTTTTTACTTTGATGTTTTCATATCCGTGGATAAATAAATAAAAAAGGTTAGGAGATAAACTTTAGTTGGTAATAAGTAAGCATCATTAAGCTTTTGAATTAACGCACGGTCGAGGTCGACGAAAGTCAAGGTTATTAAATGATGATTCCGGTCTATTTCGGTAGTTTAGTTGGGCTGATGTTTAAAATGATAGCCCAATATCCAAATTAAGAGAAGGCCCAAACGTACGATAATGCAAATGTGGAAAAAGAACAAGATAAAAGAAAACACGCGCCAGGTAGGGGTCGAACCTACGACCTTCTGCTTAGGAAACAGACGCTCTATCCACTGAGCTACAGGCGCTTTTTGACATTATAAGATTTTGTTTAAAATATAACAACGTAAAAAATATAAGGTTTGTTTATCTAAACTGAAAGATATGCAAATCTAGAAATCAGACGTGGGGAGATGTTATGCAATAATGATCTAGAAAAACTACAAAAATCATATACATACGTATAGTTACAAGATGTTCAATCAGAAGACACTACAAAGAAAAAAAACTTACAATGGTAGTAGGGGATTATTTAAAAACTTAAAATCAATTAATCAATTCAAGAAAGAAAGAAACGATAAAATAAAAAAAGAGAGAGAGGGGGAGACAAGATGCTGCGATGCTTCACGTGCCAATGTGCCTTTTACTTTTCATCACTAATAATCATTTCTTTTAAAATTCATAAACATAATTTCATTGCGGGTAATTTATAGTTAAAGGACGTCACTTCTCTCTCCTCCTCACAGTTAAGTTCCTCCTCACAGCTCCTCTCTTTCATTTTCTTCGTTTCATAGAGAGAGAAAGCTTCATCTCCATCATCTATCTATCTCCAATCCATCATTGACATTGGTTCTCAATTTCTCTCCTAATTAAGAAAAACAATTCACACAGCATTTTCCTCAGATTTCCAATTCCAAACCAATGGAGAACTCAGCAGATCCTCCTCCTCCACCACCGAAGCTCTCCGATCCAATTCATCCACATCCAATTCCAAATGCCGATCCCGTTCCTGCTTCTTCCTTCCACCGCCGATCTCGCTCCGACGACATGTCTATGTTCATGTTCATGGATCCGCTCTCCTCCGGCGCACCTCCTTCCTCCGACGACCTTCCTTCTGACGACGATCTCTTCTCATCCTTCATCGACGTCGATAGCCTCACCTCTAATCCCAATCCGTTTCCAAATCCTTCTCTCTCTTCCAACTCCGTTTCCGGCGCTATTAATCCTCCTCCGCCCTCTTCTCGTCCTCGTCACCGTCACAGCAATTCCGTTGACGCTGGATGCGCTATGTATGCTGGTGAAATCATGGACGCTAAGAAAGCTATGCCTCCTGAAAAGCTCTCCGAGCTTTGGAACATCGATCCCAAACGCGCCAAAAGGTTCTTCTTCTTCCTTCTTTTTTTTTCTTCCTCTCTTCCAGAATTGAATATTAAAATAAAATAATAATCAACGGTGGATTGCATTGAATTTTGAGGAATTTACAAAAATATTTATTAGGGAATTTTTAAATGGGGGATTTTGATTGCAGGATTTTAGCGAATCGTCAATCTGCAGCTAGATCAAAGGAGAGAAAAGCTCGATACATTCAAGAACTTGAGCGTAAGGTTCAATCGCTTCAAACCGAAGCCACCACTCTCTCTGCTCAGCTCACTCTCTACCAGGTTTTGCTTCTCTTCCTTTTATTTGTTGGTTTTAACAGATTCAATGTGGTTGCTCTGTTTTTTTACTTTTAGTGCACCAAATCACTCTTGATTGGCAAGTTTTAGGATTCGATGTGTTTTTGGTGAATTTGAAAAATGTTCTTACTTTCCTTTTCGGGTTGATTAATCCAGAGAGACACAAATGGACTAGCAAACGAGAACACAGAGCTGAAACTCAGGTTACAAGCAATGGAGCAACAAGCTCAGCTTCGTAATGGTAAAACCACTCAAATCAAAATAAAGCATATTCCTTTCTATGCATTCTTCTGGTACGTTTTTGATTTTTGTGGATGCAAAACAGCACTAAACGAAGCTTTGAGGAAAGAAGTTGAAAGGATGAAGATGGAGACAGGAGAAATCTCTGGGAATTCAGATTCGTTTGATATGGGTATGCAGCAGATTCAGTATTCTTCTTCAACGTTCATGGCCATTCCACCATACCATGGCTCAATGAACGGTCAGGATATGCAGATGCATACTAGTTTCAATCCAATGGAGATGTCGAATTCTCAAAGCGTATCGGAGTTTCTACAGAACGGCCGATTGCAGGGGCTAGAGATAAGTAGCAATAGCTCAAGCTTAGTCAAATCTGAAGGACCTTCGCTATCTGCTAGTGAGAGTAGCTCTGCGTATTGACAACAAGGATTATGTTGGTGGCTGAAATCATCTGTTAATAGATTTTTTCCAATTCATTTGATTCACTTTTCATTATTTATTATTCCTTTTTTTTTGGTTTTGTTGAGATGCCAATGTGCAAGAAAGGACGTATAAAATTGTGTTGGTCAAAATTGTTGTTGATTGTGGGTTTTAATGTTTGATACTCTCCAATTGTTTGTTCTTCAAGGAACAAAACAACGAGACTAATAAATTTTAATTATTTGTGTATGCGACGATGTTTGCTATGTTTTTAATTTATTTTACAAGAAGCTGGGAGGTGTTGAACCAAAAGCTTTTGAATGATGTTTCCGTATGGGAGAAAAAATAAAAACAAAAAAGAGAGCTCAGGAGGGTGGCGAGTACATCTGAGAAATCAGAAGAATGCGAAGGACCCAACCAACGCTTATGCTAATTTCATCACAGCTCATTTGCACCAGCCGGGAATCGAACCCGGGTCTGTACCGTGGCAGGGTACTATTCTACCACTAGACCACTGGTGCTTTGATGACTCTTACTAAGTTTTATATTTGATATACATATAATTTAAAACAACTTTTAACTAACATTTCTGTATTCAGTAATCAATATTGTAAATTGGTAAGGGATTAGTTAGAAGGATTAGTATATAGACTATTTTTTTAAAAAAAAAGAGAAAATTACATAAGGTAGAACTATAAAATCACCTTGGCAACGGTAACTTAAGGCCTAACCTACTTCTTACATACACATTTTTAAACCCATAGCCATAAGATATTGTCGTTGGACTTTCATCTCCAATATGAAATTTGTGAGATGTTTTCTATAAAATCGAAATTTAGTCTAAAGAGACCTATAATAACTTAGGAAAAAACAAAACAGAATCCATGATCTTAATTAGTAATCAGGTTGTGGTCAAAACTAACCCAACTAAGTTAACGACTAATTAACTTAGTCGCTGATGTTTAGTTCAGAAATATCAAGGAAGTTTCGGGACAAGTCGTGATGAGAGATGATGACATGTGTGCTGCCGTCATGTTTTTTTTTTGTAATGCATTCCCACTACTTCAGTCGAAGAACCCAACCTTGTTACGTCTCCTAATTGTGCAAAATTTATAGATATCAAATCTGTTTATAACTTTTAAGTAACTCTGGTGTGGAAAATATAACTTTTGTCAACGTTATCAACCATTAGTCTTTGATACTTAAACATATTTACTTGGGATTATAATTGGGATTACAATGAATAGGGTAATTGTGTATATTTTTTTAAGGCCCATTAGGCTAATTTAATTCGAGTGATACATTCTCCAACTCTCTAGGCTCCCAAACTAAACAAGACTCTCTCTGCGTTCGACCAAAACCATCCCCTTCTCCTCTGGGAGATCCCATCTCCGTATTACTCTCCTTCTTCTTCGCGCCTCGAATACGCCGCCGGCGTATGATCTCCGGTTTTCTTTCCGGCAGATCGACTCTTCCCAATTCCCCGATCCATTTTTTTCCGGTATCGATTCCCTCATTCTTTCTAGGTCTTCCCCTTAGAAATAACCTCTTGTCGCTCCCCGAACCTCCATTTAACCTCACCTCGTCCAATTCTTCTTCGAATCTGCATTTATGGCGATTAGGGTTACCTTCACCTACTCCAGCTATGTCGCTAGGAGCATCGCTTCATCCGCCGGGACTCGTGTTGGCACCGGCGACGTTCGATCATGCTTCGAATCATGGGTTCGTCCCAGGTTCTGCGGTCACAGTCAGATACCCGATATTGATAAAGCTCCTGGATCCAACTCATGGGGTCCCAGCTCAAGCCCTCGTGCCCGACCAGCTTCTATGTACAGCACCATTGCCAGGGAAATCCTCGAAGAAGGAAGCAAGAGTCCGCTTGTGTTGGGGATGATCTCCATCATGAGGTTGACAGGAGCTCCGGAGCTTCCGGGTATGAACGTTTTCGGGATTTCTCCCTTTAAGACCTCTTCTGTTATCCCGTTCCTTAGGGGTTCCAAGTGGATGCCGTGTAGTATTCCGGCGACGTTATCAACGGACGTTACTGACGTTGATACGGTAGGAAAGGTGTGTGATGCTAAAGTGAAATTGGAGTTGAATGATAATGTCTCGAGTGGTGGAAACGGTTGGGTTAATAAGCTTTTGAATATCTGCTCGGAGGATGCTAAGGCAGCTTTCACGGCGGTTACTGTTTCTATCCTTTTCCGATCGGCCTTGGCCGAGCCTAAGTCTATTCCTTCAACATCTATGTACCCTACTCTTGATGTGGGTGATCGTGTTATGGCTGAGAAGGTGAGAATACTGGCTATGTAAAATGTGCATTTTGCTTTTCTAGAATGGTGTTTGATCTTAAGAGTTTTTTTCAAATTGGTTGCTTTAATCAATTCTGCACTATAGGGACTAAAATCTATTATGAAAATGGTCTTAAATGTGTTTTTTCTTATGTTGTGAAATATGCTAGGATGCACATGAATCATTTAACTGGTGATGTGGCTTAATGTCTGAGTGATTGATCTGCACTAACTATTTTGAACGAATCCGTCTATTGCTTTTGTGATGGACAGGTCTCATACTTTTTCAGAAAACCAGAGGTTTCAGATATAGTTATCTTCAAGGCTCCTCCTATTTTACTGGTAGATCTCAGATCACTATATTTGGGTTTTTAAACATTATTAAACCTGTTTCAAAGGCGCCTGATAGTCTCCTTTGAATTGTAGGAACATGGTTACAGTTGTACTGATGTTTTCATAAAGAGGATAGTTGCTAGCGAAGGTGACTGGGTTGAAGTAAGCCCTTAACTCTAATCCACTTGTTGATTGATCCTATTCATTCATTGAAGTCTTTGTTCACCTTTATTGGTATTACTTCTCTTGTGGCTTATTGATGACCAATCTCCTCAAAAAAGACCCTTAAACCTTGTTTTCTGTTTTTGTAACATTTCCCTGTCTAACCGATTAATGCTGTATCATATAGGTTTGCGATGGAAAGCTCTTAGTAAATGACACTGTTCAAGTAGAGGATTTTGTCTTAGAGCCAATTAACTATGAAATGGAACCCATGGTAAGCAAACTTGCACTTCCCATTTTAAAGATTTCTCGACCTAAATAGTTGTTAAAAGAATTGCTGTTTTTTTTTTTTTGTTTATTTGCAGTTCGTCCCTGAAGGTTATGTCTTTGTCCTAGGAGACAACCGCAACAAAAGTTTTGACTCTCATAACTGGTAAACCACTGAGGAAATTTTCTGTTATTTCATGGTTCTTCTGTCTTAAATATTAGAAACTCTGTGATTCATGGATGATTTGGTGAATGTAAAATGCAGGGGTCCACTTCCAATAAAGAACATCATAGGGAGATCTGTGTTTCGATATTGGCCACCGAGCAAAGTGTCAGATATAATACACCATGACCAAGTTATCCAAAAGAGAGCTGTTGATGTTTCATGAGCAATGCAGATGGTTCTTAGGATTAAGGCATAAAATTTGAATAGATGAGCCGAGCCAACCATTTTGGCGTTCGAAGGCAACAAAGCAATTTTTTCTTCCTGTCTACTTCTTCTATAGAAGGCATGGAATGCAATGGGAAATCCAAATGAAGAAAACAAGAAAATTGTTATTTTTGCTTTGACTTTTGTTGTGATGAAACCTAAATGCAACCAGTGTAATTTGCATTCGCTGTCAATCATAAGGGCAAACTATTTTTTGAGTATTTTATCCTCTGTAAACGTTCTGTACCCAAAGCTCTGTAGTGTAGTGTAAGAAGTGTCAATTTCTTTGTTACCGATGATGATGTGTGTATGTTGTTAAATCCAGGGGTTTCATCCGGAAATAGGTTTGCTTATGTTGGAATTTGCAGGCTATGAGAAATTATCAATAGACTTTGTATACTAAACTATAAAAGAGGTGTAATTTGTTTTCAATATGTAAACTGAACCAAGTTGGAAATGCATGGATTAAAAACGGAGAAAAAAAAGAAAGAGCTCAGGAGGGTGGCGAATACATCCGAGAAATCAGAAGAATGCGAAGGACCCAACCAACGCTTATGCCAATTTCTTCACAGCTCAATTGCACCAGCCGGAAATCGAACCCGGGTCTGTACCGTGGCAGGGTACTATTCTACCACTAGACCACTGGTGCTTTTATATTCTTTGTTCTCATCTATACTTAATATAAACAAGAACAGAAACTTCTTTTATTCACATCCGATTGGGTAGGTACGTAACTCGCATTTGATCGGGGTTGGTAACGAATTTGTTAGAATCTTAGAATGAGTAGTTTAGATTCATGAAATGAAGAGTCTAAAAGCCAAACATATGTTTTCAGTGTCCATAAAAAGGAGCCTAAAAATCAAATATATGTTTTCCAGTGTTGATGAATATAGCCACAGACTTTTGAATACAGAGTTGTAATACTAAATCCAAAAGAGATAAAACAAAAAAACAAAAAACCTGCTGTGTATAATAAAATGGATCATCAAAGCTGTTCCCTTTTCCTCCCTCACTCTCTCTACTTCTTCTTTTTTTTCCCATACGGTGTGGAAGGGTTTGTTGATTTTTCAGTCTCCCCTACTTCTCTGCTATGCGATTTTAAAAGAGAGAAATTAAAATGTTTTTCTTTCGACAAATCTGATACAAAGAGAGCTGATATTTAAAAAGAAAAAATAGCGATCATCGAAGCTTTAGGCTTGAAAATCTTTATTTGAGTTCCATACAGGAGCCACCGTCTTTTGCACTCCACCACCATCTGATAACACTCCGCTTCCATCTTCGGCTGCTATTAGTGGATCTTTCTCACTCTCTTTCATCTGACATACCCGAAGCAGAATTATCTCACATCAGTTTTTGTTATTCTTTCTTAGTCAGATAAGTACTTTCTACTATGAATAAGGGATCAATTTATTGGTTTCCAGATTTCAAAATATCGAGCCAATAAAAAGATATTATCGGAAAACAGAGAGATGACGATTCATACCTGTGGCAACTGAGTTGATGTTTCACTTGCCTTCTGCTGAGTCTCAATCGAGCAATAATAGGAATAAACAACCATTCCAATTACAGCCACCAGAATACCGAGAATGTTGCGCCAGTCGAATGGGTCTCGCAACAACACATAGCCAAATGCTAGAACCAGGCATGTTTTGAGATGTCCTAGAACTTGATATGTGACAGGAGATGTCTTTCCAATGACAAGAAAAGTGCTGAAGTTTACAGAGACTGATATGAGGCAGGAAAGGACAATGAAGAACTGCAGTCAACAAAAAAGCACTCGTAAATATGCAGAATCGACATGAAAGCAAGAAGATTGGTAAATAGTTTTGGTAGAATTCATGGCAGATTGAGTCTCACCACTACTTGAGAAGTGTACTTGAAGGCAAACACGTTCTGGTTGGTGAGGAGCCCATCTAAAAATGGCCCAGTGACGAAAAGAGTGATCGCTTGATATGGGCAAGACTGATACAGAAGTTGCGTGGATGAAACTTTGAACTTCTTCTGGATTGTATTTGTCATCTGTGTACAGTTGGTTAAGATAACAGTATTGGATTGGCTTAAGACAAGATATATAGAACGTTGAATGAATAAAGCAATGAGAAAAGAAAGGCTAAGCATAGGATACAATTTGAGCAACACAAGTTGTGATAACAGCCAGCACTGACAAGACAGAACCCAGCATATTAAGCTGAAGATCTGTGACGGTTGCAATTCCAACACCAAGGAGAAGGATGGTTAACGAAAACTGGATCTTCCGACTACAAACAAAATAGAAGTGTGTCATTAAATAGGCCCTTGACCTTAAACTAGCTACAGAAACTCATGAACCATGATAATCTCTGATGATAAATTATCAACACAAAAGGACATAAGACTATCACTAAGGTTCCTTCTTTTTTTTTGGTTTTAAGACTATCACTAAGTTGCCGAACTAATGCACAGTATATCAAATTAGAAATTTATGTTAACGCAACCAGAAGTGTATGACCATGAGAAAAAATAGCTTCCTCCACATCAAGTATTATACACGTGTTAATGGGAGAGATATAAAAAGTAACAGAACTTTGAGAGCTAACCTGAATTTTTTCCTGAAAAAGAGGGTCTCCAAGAGAACAGTGCAGGGGATGATTGCTAGTTTTGTCATCTATTATCAAAGGAAGAGAAGAGGGTTAGAACAGCACAAGTTAGAATGGGAGTCATATCATGCAGTAGCTGAAATGACATTATATACCTGGTAGAAACCGACAGAGTTAAATCCCAGGCTGAGGTTCAATAGTCCTATGGATATCCCATTCAATATGCCAAACCCCATCACAGCTCGTGGATCAAAAGGCTTGTGTTCGAACATCTTCATCCATAACGCCACATGAAGGGAACAAAACGTGACCAAAAGATGCCAACTTGTCAAAGTTGTCGCTGTACATACAAAATAGCAAGAGTAAGTACAGAAGCTAACGAGACCAATCACATAAGATGGCATATAAGCAGCTACGGTGGTAGAACAGCATCTTGCTCAGTACAATATTACACATGAATGTCGGTGTGTACCCTAGTAAAAAACAATGAGTACCACAGAAACGAAGAGCAAAAGAGTAAAAAAGCACCTCATAAAGTAAGAAGAGATTTCCCACAAACATCATTTTCAAAGTGACAGGAGTATCTTAAATTCTAAAGCGTTTGTATTACATTCATATTCTTAAACACATACAATTATGAAGGCAATTCGGG
This sequence comes from Capsella rubella, assembly GCF_000375325.1. Lineage (NCBI taxonomy): Eukaryota > Viridiplantae > Streptophyta > Magnoliopsida > Brassicales > Brassicaceae > Capsella > Capsella rubella. Next base: position 2,169,098 of record NW_006238923.1, read on the forward strand.
TAATAGATCATAAAGAGCTAGTGATATAGTATGAAGTAAAATGATGGATAATCTATTCTTCAGCCCATTCCTCAGATTTCATAAGATAAACAGGTTCGAATGGATCCAGAGTAAACAATTTCCGTGCAACATGGATAATCAAAAGGAGCGTGTAGCAGTAAAGGTTGAATTGAACAGGTTACCGAAAGTGAAGCCAAGGGTGCTAATAAGCGCTTTGTTACAGATCACGATCGACACAGACGACACAACGGACAAACTCAAAGCGCCGATTGTTCCCAGCTGGAACTTCTGGCCCTCGCTCATCTTCGCTCTCCAAATAATCTCTCGCTTCAGTCACGATCTACGACGATCTAATCAACCCAAACAAAAATTCACATAGATTCCGAAACAATACGATAGGGAGTGAAAACGCGAAGAAAAGAAGAGCGATCTGGAGAAAACGAACCTCATTCGTGCATAACGTAAATGTAAATGCGAGAGAATCGAAAGGTTAAGGCAGCTCAACAACTGCAGGAAAATGGAGAATATAGAAACTCGTCAGTCGGAGAACGAAGAAGAATTATTGAAAGCCAGAAGCCATTAAACCCTAGATCTGCCGTTAGGAGACAGAGATCAAGATATTTTAGTTGAAGGGGAAAAAATTTCAAGAGACGCGAAATGACAAAAACGACAAGATAAAGGAGGGAAGAGAGAGGAACTCACAGGAGAATCAGAGAACCAGAGAGAATTCAAAACTTGGACGGAGGAGAAGAGAGATTCAGATTTTGTAGCCTATTTCTGCAATTTTGATGGGTCTGCACTCACCACCACCGTACACAGAAAAAATAGTGAGAGAGAGAGAGGAAGATGATACATACTCAACAGGCCCTACGCCAGAAAATTTAACCGCGGGATATTATCGTAATAATGAAAACAATCTCATGATCCACGTTGTTTTTTTTTTTTACCGTTGGTTATATTTCTAAGACATTCACTATATTAGTTATTACACGATGATCTTATTTATTGGACTATTGCATATATTAATATATATATATATATATATATATTTTTTTTTTTCATTTATTGTGGCAAATTATACCTGTGATTAAAGAGAAAAGTGTGTTCTCTATTTGGGATTTAGTTGGAGTGTCGATGGTTATTTGTAGCAAGATTTTACACAAACTGATAACGACTTTTTCCAAATGTTTTCTAATTATGCTGCTGCTTTTTGGGTAAAATTAATATATACGTACATGATAGTTATATTTTATGTAAAGCAACTCTAGTACAGTTTTAACCTCAACAAACAGAAACAAAAAAAAAAACATAATTTAAATGCATATTCTCAAAATCATAACAAAAAAAAGGGGCGTTATTGGTGTTTGTCACCCAAATGTATAACTTGGTTCTGAATAAAATTGGGTGAATGCAAACATAACTGAAAAAAATAGAGGCAGCAAAAATATAGTGTAAAGAATGTTGTTTTTTATATCATTTAGCAAAGGCTGGGGTAAAACTGAGAAGTAGACTTGAAAGCTACAGCGTCTGCTATGACCTGCACCGACTTCTCATCTGTTTGACTTTCTTTCATATTCGTATCGCATCCCCAAACCCTTACCGCAAGCCTACGGCAGTTTCGTGACGATTCTCTGAAATAGGTTTTGTACCATTTGATCACATCTTTCTTCTGTATGCTTCTCAGTTCTTCTGCTTCTTTGTGCGAGAAATCAAACATGTACCTGTGAGCCATTTTGGATTACTCATGTGCCCGATATGGATCAAAGCAACTTATTGAATGCAGCTCAAATACTTCAAATCCTTGAGATCCTTACCTTTTGTCAACAATCTGACTCCATAACTCATTTGTCTCAGACAAAAGAGACGGATCCTTTTCCAGCAATCTAGCAATCATACCGCTTCGATAATCTTCAAATGATTCTTCATCCAGTTGTTCCTGCAGTTACAGCCCCGAGTTACATTAGGTGGAGCAAGGAGGGTGAAGATTTAACAAAACTCAGATGTTTTCTTTTTTTATTACACACTTACCAACAGCCCTTCGATCTCTTTTATGAAGTTGTCAACTCTCCCCAGCAAATGGACTGGACCATACTTGGAAGATTGAACACAGAAACAGAAACCATGGACACGATACGTTAAGCGAGGGCCACACTCGACAACATAACCAAGCTGCTCCTTTGTCCTATAACCAAATTTGCATATATTAATGACTACAAATTGGTTTATAAAACAAAATAGGTAAATATGACTGACCTCAACTGATTGAACAATGGCTCTTCTATGATTTCATGAAAGAGATCCAGCACAGCTTTCATTCTTGTTGATTGAGCTTCTTCAGGCCCGATTTGATAGTAAAGCTGCAAATCAGATCCAGATTCAAATTCAAAACCATGGTTATACCCGAGGAAAGTACTATGTTTTCTTCTTGGCCAACTCTTATCACAGAAAAGAAAATTTCTTTTTTACCTCGACTACTGAGTTTGTTTCAGATTTGTTCTTCACATTGACATCTCTTACAAGTTTGGCACTCACAGGGAAACATGTTATCTGCTCTCCATGTCTACATTTGCTGGGGAGCGGTTCAACCGTCAAACTGTTTTTAAATATGTTTGATATGTTCACTGCTTCGTCTTCGGACAAATTACCATGACATAGAGCCTCAATAAATATCTGAAACAATAACAGAGATTTTACCTAACCTTTACCCAATTTATTCAAAAATCAAAACTCAAGAACAATCACAAGAGCTGTTTTTAAGTAAAATTAGGAATCACACTGATGCAGAATGTTACCTGACAACGGAGTTCAGGAATAAAGCTGTTGAGGTCATCAAGAGACAAATCATTTAGTACAGACAACTTTTCGTCACTGTCATAGATTCGTTTACACAAGAGTTGCAGTCTCAAGTATGTGGAATGGTTCAAAGGCTTCATATTAGTATTTCTAAACCCCCTCTCCATGTTTTCTTTGATAACCTACAAGGTTAGATTGAAAAAGTAGCTGAATCAAGAAAGAATGAGGATAAGAATATGGCAGTAAATTTGAACTTTGAGCTTAAATGAGGATAAAAAGTAGGACAATTATACATGCAAATATTCACATACCTTAAATCGCTCCAGGCTTGGCATGAAGGATTTGGCTATGGTTAAGATTTTTGATAAAAGAGCTGGAATTTTCTCATTAAAGCCATACACTTTAAGCTCTAGTTTATCACCATACATAGATAAAGACGTTTCAAGTTTTGCTATACTGGCCTGCAGAAAGTCATATATTCCTGTCAATACTAAAACAAAAACATCTACAAAGATCTTCCTAAAAATTTGTTACTTTTTTTTTGTCGACCCCTAAAAATTTGTTACTTGCCTGGTAGATTATCTCATTTAACTCGTCTTTCAGAAGGTTAATAAATAACTCTGTCAAAAGGCAGTTCTTCACACTGGCGTACGCCCCCTTCAGATTTATGCGGAAGTACGTATTTGCACGAGGAACCTTAAAAGTTTCGTCAAGCTTGTACCAGAACTTCATGAATGGTTCATCAATTATACATCTAGGAGGAGACTGAGTTTTGGGATCCACATCAGAGTTAATGGCTCGGATCGAAAAATCACAAGGTATGAATTGATTTTTCGAGGGGAGATGCAAAGATTTATCTACTTCTGAAGGATTGGTCCATGTTTCCATCATAGACAATGGAACATCTTCCTCAATGTAACGAGAACCGAACCAAGGCTCTTGCTGGAACTCTGAAACAAGCAAAGATTGAAAGAAAACAGTAAGAATATAAATAAACATCCAAAAGTTACATACTCAAGGAATCTTTAACATACCTTCTGATTTGAAGGATTTTGAAACAACATCAATCCGCATGTTTTTGGGTGTGAAGAAACCCATAAGATCTTCTATTAATTTTGGATCCCATGTCTGGTATACATAATCACCATAAATAACGTGCTCCACCGGATAGGCAAGCAGATTCTCTGTACAATAACACTAATAGTGATTAGCTAAGAAACCCATGATGAAGATTTTTGCATTGCATGTACACATCTATGGATGGTAAATCCTGAAGCTATTAAGGTTTACATGCCAAGATAATAAGTTAACCACTATAAGCACCATAAAAGATTCACTCAAAACGAACTAGACTAATAAGTATATAATCACAAACCTGACAGCTCAGCAGCGTAATCATCTGCCGGCTGCTCCTCTGCAAATCTAAAGTCCATGTTCCCAATATCTTGGAGTTCCTTAAATATCCATTTTTGTGGTGACACATCACGCAATAGCTTGAGATATTGATAGACGTAGCCAATGATGTCATAAATCTGTTAACAAAAGTTGTCATAAGGTCAAAATGAGAGCTAGTAACATACCAAAAGTAAATTAGAAAAGAACGGGACTATATGCAGCTAGGAACAGGCTATGTCAGCTTGTCAGCCAGAATAATAAATCACTACAAATATTAAAATTCAGAGACATAGGTTATATATCCAGTTGAAAATGATTGAATCATTCCCTGCGCCAAACTTCAGAAAAATCTAACTTATTAACATGTCAAGTTACCTTCTCTAAACCAGAGTCAGTGAGATGTATAGACATGCCAAAAACATAGGCTAGAGACGAGCGGTTAATTCCATCATCCCCAACACCAGCAGACAGCGAGGTTGCCCAACCCCTACTTTTGAGGAACGAATGCAGACTTCCTCTACCCTCTAAAACACAACGTTAAAAATAACATTCTTCAATATGCACATGCACACACTTGAAGAAAACTCTATACTGTATAAAAGATAAAATGGATGCAATTTATTACCATGTCCCAACAGATGTGCTAGATAGTCTTCCGGCTTCTTCACATAGGCATGGCGAAGAGGAGGGAGAGTCCATGTCAAATCAAGAATATGAACATCTTTAACCGCTTCTAGGCGATATAATTTACCGCCTTTCCAGATAGGACCTTCTGCCTCTAGAGTTGGCCTGATTTTGGATCCGTTTTTGACACCACCAAATAGTTCTACAACCCAACTTTCAAGCATATCGAGAGATTCTGCAAGATTTTAAAGGTAACCATTAAATTACGACAAACTAAAATAGTAGCACAAAGCCAATACTTAGGAATGTATATAACGACTTTCCAAGAATCACAGCTAAACACGTTATACACTTAGAAATTTACCTCCCCCAATGACAACGAGCTTCATTAATCCACCATGGTAATATTCCTTATATAATTTCATGATACATTCCCGTAGATCAACCCCATTTTCTATTGCACCACTTAAGCTCTTCTTGTTACCTTCCAGAGCACATGAAGGACACATTAACATTAAATCCTTTCATGAATATCTTAAATGTGGCAAGAGAGGTACTTCGAGATATCCTTACCCCATGCAAATCTATTAAAAGGATGACCCTTTGCAGACGTATAGCACTGAAGTTGTTGCAGGCGACATGCATCATTTTGGAGGGCCTGGTTAAATTCTACAAATTTGGATCTTGTTAGCAAGTCACTTTTAACCATATAAGAGGCAAACTTATCTAACTGTTGATCTGAGATGGATATTTTGATAATATAAAACAAAGAATTAAGTGTATGATTAACAAGCAAGAGAAACCTGAATCAACAGCAATTACTTCTCGTTCCATAGCTTCGGTCTTCATAAGCGGTGCAACAAAAAATTGAGAGAACCTAATATCAAGAAAAATTTCTACGGTCAAATAAACCTACTGAAGAACACAAACGAAAAGGAAAAAGATTAAACCTAACAGAAAGCTGAAATTGCTTATGGAAAACGTTTTAAAGCAAATGGATTAGGTAAATGCAAGTGATTAGATATTGAAGAGCATGAAGGATAAAAAGAACAATACATCTTCCTTTACTATATAATGAGAAAACTGAAATATGATAACAAATTGAACAGTAAAAAGTGGAGTGGCAGCTCAAGCAATACTTTTTTACCTTTTCAAGGCACCTTGAAGAAATTCTCTCTTGACTTCAAAGTGATAGCATGTATGCTCCATTTCTGTGTACGCATTAGAGGCTCCACCATGCTTAGACAAGTAACTATCATACTGCAAGCAAAACAAAGTCCAACCCAGAAGAATTCAAACATATATCATGCTGAAATTTCTTAAGTTAGCATAATACTTTTTTTCATATGAATACTGTTAAACCATAGCAAACATAGAAAATGATGCAATGCTTACTTCATTCTCATCAGGGAACTCAGTGCTACCCATAAAAAGCATGTGTTCTGCACAGAAAAATAAACATTAGAGTGATTCAGTTAGTAAAATATACTCAAAAGACGTGCAATCAAACAGTAGTTCAAACTCATAGGAAGATGGAAATACCAAGAAAGTGAGCCAATCCTTGCGCTTCCGGAGGATCCAAGAAGCTTCCCATTGAAACACACATAGCTGCAGCTGCCTAAGACAGGCGACACAAAACATAGGAGTTCAAAATCAAACCTTTTATAAAATAAGAAACAGCTGATATAAGCTTAAAGTAAATAAAAAAACCTTTTTAGTCTGATGATCTCCTTTCCCTTTCACTTCAGCTTCATCCTCATCCTCATCATCTTCTTCATCTCCTTCCCCTTCTTCTTCATCATCTTCATCATCTTCATAGCTCCCGTCACTATCTTCTTCTTCTCCGTCCTCGTCCTCGTCATCTTCATCAATTTGATCCGGAACAGAGCCTTCTGGATAAATATCTGGATCGTGAATGAGCAGGGCACACAATCCGTTCTCTAATTCAATCACTCTGTACAACCTCCGATCGTTCGGGGACTTCACCACTACATTGTCCAAGGTCGATACGCTTTTCGTTGATGCAGACATTGTCCTCGTTCTGAGAAGATAACGAGTAGTGAACAAGTGGTACTGCTGCAGTTTCTTCCTCTTCTTAGGTCTTGCTTCTCTGTATGCTATGAATCCGATTCCGCCGCTACTACCCTCTTCTGAATTTTTGTATTAAAAAAAAAAAAGGAAAAAAAAAAATCACTGAATATCTTGCCGTTGTTTCTGTACGGATATGACATGCAAGTCGTTTTGTAAAATATAAAACGGCAGGCGTTGTTATTTTGAGAGACGGAAACGGCAAAAAAGGTATAGCTCTTCCTTCCTCCACCGCTCCTTCGTCTGTTGTCTCCGAAATCGAAACCCCCGGGAAAAAAGTGAATCGAAAATTGAAAAGTTGAAGCTTTACAAACCTAATTGACAATTCCTGAACAACCCGATTCGAGAAACGGAATCGACGAGCGAGAGAGTGCGAATTTCTCTGAAAATTCCTAACATTGTTTGGTTGAGTTAGCAACAATGGCACTGTCGCAGTGGAAGGAAGCTATACTCGAAGGGATTTTCATGGAGATTGAGGACGGTGTTGTGGAGGAGAAGAATCTCGAGCGGTTAGAGAATCTAGTAGAGATTCTACACAAAGAAGGTTCTAAGGTACCCGAATCAGTGAAGCAAGCGTTCTGTAAAGTTGCTGTGGAGTGCACAGCAAAGTGTCTCACTTATGAGAAAGATGCAAAAGAGGCTTATATTGAAGCAATCAAATCGATATGGCTCCGTAGGATTATGCCTTTATGTGATAAGGTTAGTTGTTTGGTTACTCGTGACCTCTTGAATAGCTGTCGAAGATTATGGACGGCCCACAGTGACGAAAAGGCTTGTAAGAGTTTGATGGATGAGAATACTAGAGACAAAGCTTTGGTTAGTCTGAGGAAGGTTGTTTCAGAGTTGAATCCCAACCTTGTTGCGGAGTTGAATCCCAATATGGATGCATCGGAAGATATTGAATCTAGTGAAGAATCTGAAGAGACAGAATCAATGGTCGAAGCAAGAGAAACTGAGGCCATTAGAAACAGTAAGGCCTCTGAAGCTATGGATGAAGACCAAGGTTTACACTTTCTGAACTTTGTTTTTTTCATCTTTATTAACTTTGTTACAGTGTGATTTTGCTTTTGTCTTATACATTCCCTTGGTTGTTGAGAACCTCTCAGATACTGAACTGGAAAGACCCACTGTTGGGGGGTCAAAAGCTGATTTTTTTCCCCGTCAGTACAAGACCATTTCATCTGCAGTTGTTAACAGAGCGCTCAGAAAGCTTAGAGCTAGTAAAATGGAGCTGGTGAAAGCTTTAGAAAAAGGAGGACCGTCAAATTTAAACATTGAGTCGATTACAGAACAAAAAAATGATGTTGTTAATCCTTCTGGAACAAACATTGCATCAAGTCCTAGCTTGATGGAGCGACGTACCACAGCACATACTTATGAAGTAAATTTGCATTTCGTTTTTGGTTCATCATATCATCTATGTTATTTTCTTCAGTCATTTATTTAGATAAGATAGTTCGATGGGACACACATTTTTACTAAGTTTTCTAAGCTCTACTATTCTGATTCATTCTTTCATTTTTCCTATTATTTAGCTTTGTTTTGTTTGAATTTATCTCTTTGCGTATTCGGTTTGGCAGCTATACCTGAGTTAAAAAATAACATGCATTTCACGCAAAAGTATAATGTGGGACCTGTTTTGATCTAACAGATTTGTTTTTCACATTTTCATTTGTTTGATTAGTGGGAAGACTCCATTGATGATTCCGATGGGGAACTGGGCGATGATGGTGAAAGGAATAACAAAACAAAACGTAAAAAGATTGTTGTGTCTCCTTTGAAAAGAAACCGAAGTTCAGAAGGTGGTAGAAGGAAGAAAGTCCCTTGGAGTACTGCAGAAACGCTGGCCGTAATGAAAGGCTATGAAAAGTACTTGAAACCTGAAAGTCTCTTAGATGTTCATCAGATGAACAGTTTTCATACATTTTTATTGATTTGATGTGCTCGTTTGTGATTCAGGTATGGTGCAAACTGGAAGCAGATCAAAGATGAGAATCCTATTCTAGTGCGCAGAACTAATGTACACAGCTTCACTTATCTTTTGCAATTTATTCGTTTCTCATTTAGTTGAATTTTGTCATGTTTCTAATAATAGAGGCACTATTCCACAGGGTGATATTAAAGATAAATTTCGAGTTGAGATGAGGCGTGAAGGGCGCCATCATTGAGTAGGTGAGTTACATATATACATAGTTTAAGGTACTTTTGTCACACTGGCGACCTTGAATGATGTAGTACAGTACTGCATTATCATATCAATTCCCTGAAACTAGGGCGTTATGAACTCTCAGAAACAGCGTACTAAGTTCTTAGCGACCAATATTCGTGCTGATTTCACAAGTAAGTTTTGAAGGAAACTCTACCTGTGAACATATGTATAATGCTTAATTGTAGTGCTCTGTGTACCCAAAAAAATACTATCAACGTTACTACTTTACCATGTAATGGGTCGTGCTATAAAAGGGCCAATTTGTATATGTAGATGGGTGGTTCTATAAATTTGACCATTCATGTTATCAGTGGATAGTAACATCAACAAACCAAGGTGAAACCCGTTCATGGTAATCTAACTTTTTAATGGGTTAGTTGAACCTGTGAGCTTTTGTAGGATTTGTGTTCTAATCGTTGATGACCTTCCTTGTTTACTTGTGGCATGAGAAATCATACATGTACTAATTTAATGTATAATCGGTCATTATGTTTTATATTCTTTGCTTATAGGAACTGGAGTACTGGAGTAGGCATCAGACCTTTTTTGTGTGGACGAGTAACAAGAGCTGAACAGTGACATATTGTGGCATCTATGGAATATAAACAAAACTGGGTAACATTTTGTCGCCTTTTGTCTTTAAGACACGTAAAAGTCATGCGTATGATGATGGTAATATGCTGTGAATCGTTTAGTTAACCAAACTAGGCTGCTTAATTAATCTAATAGCAGTTCATCTCGCTTTATATCAAAGCTATTATGGTTTTTACTAGCTTGGTTAAAACGTACAAACAACGTTCTTGCTTGAAACAAACAGTGGTGCCAATGCAAAAGACAAACCAACCAATGTATATGTCTTGGATTCCAATTGAGTCAGGTGTTCTCCATAAAATATTTATGTTTGTGGTTGATCAATTCCAGAGAAATGTCCTTAACGTACTAACTGTATAAATGGTAGAGGTAGAAGATGGGCATTGGGAAACAGCAGCAAAGCAGTGGTCCTCATCTTCTTCTCCTCCATCACACAACACAGCGTTTAGGTTCTCAAAACTCTATTTTCATCTGCTTTTCCTCTTTGATCATATCCTCTTCTGTGTCAGTGTTACTTTCTCTCTCTAGCGATTAGGTTCTTCAGGCTCCATTTTCATGTTTCCAGCTTCATTATTCATTATGACTGGAACCCATTTGCTACTAAGTACTCGATGGGTTTCTGACTCCTCTCCGTGTGCTTCTTGTCACTACACTCTTGGCTTTTTTATTATTTTTGCTCTAGTACAGTTGTTATTTCCCATTTGTTCGCTCTTATAATATATTAACTCATTACTATTGACTAAACTCGATAATTATTGCTTAGCCTTTATTTTTTAAATGTTAATCATGCAACGACTAGAGTCTAGACTCTAGAGAGTAGGCCCTCGATGAATTTAATCATAGTTCTATGTTGTTTCTAAAAATGTCACATTAATTTTTGAAACCACACATTACTGTTTCATATTTTATATTTTAATTATAATCATCCATAGCTTATGGACCATAAGTTATATGTCAAATTGAGAAAGTACTTGCATATCAGATAGAAGACCAAATGCGGTTAAGCTCCATGCATTGTAGTCATGGGAGTGATGAGATTAGGGCTAATTGCTGTAATTTGGATATCTATCAGACTCTCACGCCAGAGAAACAATGACTTCGTAAAATGCTCAATTGTTGAATAGGTTTGTTTTAATATTTTTACTAATCATAACCATATAATTACATCAAACTCTTTAAAATAACTACAATTTACTGGAGAATTAATGCATTTGAGCATAGTTTATGCTAAGAACATTACACGTTCTTACTTGGATACAAATGTAGCGTTTATGACTTCAAGCCAGATTTGAACGAAAACCTTGATGATAAGATCATGATACTCCTTCGGATTCAAGGTAAGGTAACATGCTAGAAGATCTTCCAAGTCGTTAGAGGCTCTGATTTTGTTCTCTGATATCATTTCCACCATTGATTCTCTGAAATCCTTCATGGGATCAAGAGAACTCTTGATTACTGCAAAACTGTCTACAACTTTTTTGTTCTGCAATCTCGATTTGCTTCTACGAGGTGAGAACTGAAGCCTAGGAGAACTCACTCTAATTTTTATCCTTGAAGATTTTTCAGATGATCTTCTGGCACTAATAACTAATGGTTTCTGATGGTTCTTCTGGATTCGACATGCATCTTCTTCTCCTTCCTTTTTCTCTTTAATGCCAACCTTCACAGATAGATGATGGGTTTTACGCAATTCCTTGGTTCGTTTACTTCCAAGAAAGGTTTTCTCTGTTGAATCAAACACCCTAGTCTCTTTGAACATTTTCTTCTTGGAATCTTTATTATACATGTCGATGATGATATCATCTGCAGAAGAACTGAGTTTCAAGTTGGTAGAGGCAGAGAAAGAATCTTGGATTGGAATGAACTTGATCTTCTTCTTGCTGAAACCTGCAGATAGAGAAGAAAAGGAAGGAGGAGATGGTTTGTAAACAGTCTTTCTTTTGCTCTGTATTTTGTGAAGAGAGTTTCTTGGCGAAATGTGAAGGGTCTTAGATGTTTGTAAGGAAGTGCGTGATCTATCGGAGAAATAAGAGCCTGAAGAGTAAGGAAGAGACAGAGACTTAGAGCCAGAAGAACTTTTTTCCTTCTTGGAAGAATAAGGATGAGGAGAAGGCTTATTTCTGAGTTTGGTCATGTTCTTGAGCTTGTGGAACCATTCACTTGGGATCATAGCTGGCAATCTCAACTTATAATTCCTCATAGAAAAGAAAGTAAAAAACTGTAGAGCTTTTTTCCGAAGTTACAGAGTTTCTTTTTATCTATGCTTTTGTAACAGATAAAATAGAGAAGAGAGTGAAGATTGGGATTTGTATGTAGGGGACTAGGACAGGACAGAACAATATGGGTCCACTTCGTAGAATGTCTTTTGTTTCTCTCCCAAAATCGAGTTAACTAAATCATCAAATTGACACAAATAAAATATCCCATCTCTAAACAGGGGAAACCGAAATAATTCCGTCTTTTCTTTTTGAAAATGAGAAACTCTTTAACCTTTACAAAAAAAAACGAACAGAAGGAGAAGGAGGAGAGAACTAAACCAGGACATACGTGAGTTGTACGCAAATAAACAAATCAAACGAATCAGTACAGTAGTATTAAAGAATGAAACTGTTAGATTTGAATTGAAAATGTTGATGAACAGGAAAATTTGTCACCAGAATAAATTTGGTTGATTGGTGGGATTACACTAAACAGAATATTTCTGGTAAGTTGCATCCAAAACATGATTCGGCGAACGTGACAACAACCAAAAAAAAAAAAAAAAATTTTAACAAGATTTCAGGTTCAGGTCCCCCATGGCCCCATCTAGCTCTTAACCTAGCCAAGTCACAAGTATAATAGCAATAATGGTGTTAAGACTGCAGAGAATAAAAAGACATACAATTTGCATAATACTCTTCGGCATACTATACAATAAAATAATTCGTCTTCTTCCAAACCAATAAGCTTGTGGTTTCCCCACCTGACACGTGTGCTTTTTTCTTTTGAGTGCCCCAAACTTTGTGTTGGGTCAACCACTCAGAGACAGTCGAACTATGACTTCCGCAGAGGACCAAGAGAAGTGGCTCTGTTCGGGACAAAAAGGAGTGAAGCTCAAAGACGCGTTAACGGCTAGGTCCAAAGCTAGGGTTTGTGCTAACAGATTTTTTAATAGGTCCATAAAAGTTCATGGCGCACCACCATTACGAGTTCAAAGGAAACAACGTGAAGACCACGTAACACGAACCCTCAAAGCCAGCAACAACAGCAAAAATCAAACAGAGTTGTAACGATTGAGAATGAGACTGAAGTCAAGTTTGATTAGCTTCAAATCGAAGTTATCAAGATCATGCAGCAGATTCATCTCCTTCTTTCATGCCCGTTTTCGCAATGTCAATACCACACAGCCTTCTTCTTCTTCTTCTTCTTCTTCTAGTTTGTTGTCGTCTTGCCTCTGTTTCCTCAGTACCAATAAAGATCAGAGGATGAGCCAGATCAGACCCAGAAGTTCCCCGTGTAACAACAATTTCCCCTGTTAATATATATTTTCGATTTTGTTGGTCTTTGATCTTAATTTTTATCCTAGAATGCCCCAATAATGCAGCTAGTCTGACCGATGATGTAAAGCTTCTGCATTCAAGGAAGATGTTTCCTTTGGCTGTGACACAACGTAAAAAGAAGGCGAGAACGAGTCAAAGATATATGGGAAAGGAAGATGGTGTGAAAGAGGCTTGTAGAAGCTTCGAGAACTATATGATCCATATGGTCGTTGAAGATGGGAAAATTGATGACTTGATGGACATGGAAGAGCTTCTCTACTATTGGAAGAATCTGAATAGCCCTATCTTCATTGATCTTGTGACTAGATTCTATGGTGAGCTCTGCACTGACTTGTTCCCAAGCGATGATAACTGTTAAAAAGATTGGTGGGTATCTTTTTCTGTGTTCTGTATTTTTGTGTTTTTTTAAGTTATGCAACTTCAAGTGACAGGAACTTGGTTCACTACCAGTTACTGTATATGTATATCAATTAGTTTTGGTCGGTTGACATGGTTTTGAAATTACAGTTGGTTTTGGTTCGGTTGACATGGATTTGAAAGTACAATTAATGTTGGTTCGGTTTTTACATTGGAAGTCAAATAAGGTTTCGAGGAGAAAAAAAAAAGTCACGCGACGATTGTTTCAGAAAGAAGTGCGTTGAATCAAATAGGCACGATTTTGGGGGTTATAGCATACAGGAATTGCATACACTCGCGCAACGCGCACTTTGTGCGAGTGGGTATGAAATGGAGCGTTTTGATTGGCTGAAAAAAACGAAATAGTAGTGATGCTCCTCCTCTCCTATTTGTTATATTTGTAACTTTTCATCTTCTTCTCTACAATTGTGTGAACAAAGTATGAATATTTCGGCGGAATCCTCAAACAAAGGTCATGCGATGATTAGGAAAAGCTTTTTATGACTTGAAGCTAGAATTGAACGAAAATCTTGATGACAAGATGATGATACTAGTTAGGATTCAAGGTCAGGTAACATGCCTCCAAGTCTTTAGAGGCTCTGATGTTGTTCTCTGTTATCATTTCCACCATTGATTCTCTGAAATCCTTCTTGGTGTCAAGAGAGATCTTGATTACTGAAAAACTGTCAACAACTTGTTTGCTCTGCGATCTCCATATGCTTCTAAGGAGGTGAGGGTTGAAGTCTAGGAGAGTCCACTCTGAGTTTTATCCTTGGAGATTTTTCAGATGGCTAGGAACTAATGGTTTCTGATAGATCTTCTGGATTCAATTCTGGATTCAATATGCATCTTCTTCTTGTTCTGCTTCCTTTTTTCTCTTTAATGTTAACACCTTCACAGATTGGGGTGTTACGCAATTCCTTGGTTTGTTCACTTCCATTTCAGGCTATTTCCGTTGCTTTGAACATTTTCTTCCTCTGTTACACATGTTGATGACAGAAGAGATGAGCTTCAAGTTGGCAGAATGTGATTACGAGCCTCTTTGATCATCAAACGTGCTTGGAATATACTTTGATCTATTCGACTCACACTATTTCAAAGGCAATGCCGTGAACATTACGTTATTGATTTTGGCTACAGAGGAGCTAAAAGTATACAAAACATACTCAGGGTTACGTTCGGGCTTAGATTAGATTTTGTTAAAAACAATTGAAACTTGATTTCGGTTCGGTTTACATAGCCTTGAAATTACAGTTGATTTCGGTTTGGTGTTTATTGGAATTAATTAGGACTTTGATTTTGGAAAAAAAAAAGAGTAAAAAAAGTCACGCGATGGTATTTTTGGGAAGAAGTGCGTTGAATCAAATAGGCATGATTTTGGGGGTTATACTCGCGCAACGCGCACTTGGTGAGAGTGGGTATGAAATAGAGCCTTCTGATTGGCTAAAAAAATTGAAATAGTAGTGATGTTGCTCCTTGCTTCCTCCTATATTATTATCAAGAACAGAAAGAAAACAGAATAAGAAAAGACTTTGGCACACACAGCTGCAGTATCTTGTTCCATGTCTGCAGAGACAATAAGCAGAGCATATGTACTGTCATCTTCTCTGTGGACTTGTTCAGAGAGAAGAGGTTGTGAGTGTGAATGCTATTTTTGCTTCTACTTTTGTTCGAGCAATCAATTTTCTTGCAGATTATTGGAAGGAAATGTGCAGTAATATCCGAATGGGTCACGTGAGCGAGTGGATTGAAGACACTAGTTGCGTTGATGTGGAGACAACTACAGAGGAAGAGCTTATAAAGGCAGTGACAAATGCCAGGATGGTTCTTGAATCTTGGGATTTGGTATTGGCAGATTTTACATGGTATGCAGACATCTCTACTAGTCCAGGCCATTATGTTGTTTACTGGGAACTGAAATCGGAAAACAAAAAACACAACCCTTGAACTGGATGACAGGCTACTGATGGGTTGTTGCTATAAAGTGGAAGAAAAGCTAGGCATTCTTTACAGGAGATCTCGGAGTAAGGATGATTCAATTGGAGCTCTGGAGATCAGAGTGGTACAACCAAGAACATTTGATTCTCTGATGAACTTTTTCATCTCTGAGGATAGCTCTTTAGCTCAATACAAAACACCCGTATGCATGAGATCAAGCCATGCCTTAGTCATTCTTGAAGATAAGGTCTTCAAACGGTTCTTCAGCGATAAACCAACTCCACCTCTCTGACTTTAGCCATGTAATGTATGTTTTGGAATAAAAATTTGTAACAGTTGTGTGTGAAATGTCACATGTACCATACAGCTCTAGGGATGTGATCGTTTAGGCAAATAAGTCCCAAGAGTCTCGGAGTTACACTATATATATATAACATGCATATATTGTCCCAAAATTTAGATGAAATATATATAAATAGCATAAAAGTTATAATGGGATCAGATGATCTGGAACATCAAGATAATGCTCTCAGTGGCTTCCATGAAGCAGAGTCCAGAGACATCACACCTCGAGATTCTAATATGTATATTTTTTTACTCAATTCAAAAACATAATACTAAAATAAGACAAGAAACAATGCAAAACTTTTGAATCTGAATCTACATCTTCTTCTTCTCCACCCAATAATTTAAGAAAACCAAAAAAAAAGTCAAGTCTCTTTCTTTTCATAGTTGTTATAATTGAGCTAACCCCAGAAACAAATAAAGTCACTTCCTAATTAACACAAAGTGTCCAATGCCTCATGAAATGGATCGTTCTAGGGTTTCCACAGCCAAACTCCTCACTTTGGTCGTCGACGGCGACTACTACGGCGGTTCATCGGCCGCCGTTCCCTTCAAATGGGAATCTCAGCCCGGAACTCCCAGAAGATTCTTTAAACGATCCTCCTTGTCCGGTTTCGATTCTGATTCTGATTTCAGTTCTCCGGTTTCATCACCACTCACACCTCCTCCTTCTTACTTCTACGCTTCTCCTTCATCTTCCTCTACAACTACAAAACCCGTAAACCCTAAAAAAGCCAACACTCTCTTTGGTTCCTTGCTTCCCAAGAATCGTAGCTCCCCGTCGTCTCCTGTTTCTTCTTCTTATTCTACTTCTTCTTCGTCTTCATCAACAAGGTCGCCCTCGTCTTCGGTTCCACCTTCTCCATCGAGGACATCTGATTCGAGCAGAAGGAGGAACAGAAGGAGATCAATGTGGTCCGAATCTGCTTCGAGTTTAGACTACGGATCATCCAATCATTATGCAAGAACTTCAGGATGTTACGCTTCCATCGTCAAGGTGTTACTCAGAGATGTTAAGTGATTCTGCTTGCTTCTTTGTTCATCTTTCTCCTAATCTGTTATTAGTTGCACTTTTTTTGTATTCTCCCAAATAATCTCCGAAACTATATGTATGTTTCCTCTCGATTCATATCCTCTCATCTTCATTTGGTCTTCCATTTATCTAAATTAGTTACAATGATTTACATAATAAAGAAGAAGAAAAAAGTGACGACCATCAAAAGCAAAATTGAATAATCAAAGTAGGCCAAAACTATACAGAGATGCATCTGGTATTTTCTGGTCTTTGTTATAATGAGAAATTTCACAAAAAAAAAAACAGTAATTTACTACAATGAGATCAGATCTAAGCATGTTCAGTACTGCTCTACTTTGGTGTGCACCTCAATATCTTTACTTAGGGTTAAATCTCAATCATTGACTTAATTCCTTAATTGTTGTTATCCTATAGATTTGGGTTCGTTTACGGAAACACCCATCACGTGACACCCACATGTACATGGTGCACGTCTTGCTTGTGGATCTTTAAATTATTCCAATCAGGTGACGTTTTTGGCTCTGATACAAAATTTTCACAGGCTTTGGTCAATTTTAAAATTCAAAAATCGTGTTCCCTCGACCATAAAACAATACAAATAACTCAAGCTATTTTCTCCAAAGATTTAGAAGACGAAATTGCCCTCTTCTGCAGCAGAAGAAAATGCTTCACCTTCCATCTCACGGAGCGCAGTTGCAGTTGAATCATCTATTCCCAACAGATACTGCAACCTCGAGACTTTTTCTGGCGCGGGTTTAGGATCACTCTTTGAATATATAGCATATAGATCGGATAATTCATCTGAGACCTCCCATGACATTGGCTCAGCTGGCACAGCTTTGTCACATGCAAGCAAATCATTCAGCGACGAGACCTGCAACCATAGAAGAAGCATTCACATGTCATACCCACAAGTTCAAATATCCAGAGTTTTCTACGACATAAAAAGAGGGAAACAGGATTTGCATACCACTCCTTTAGCGTTTCTCTGCCGGAGTAATGCCACAGCTTGGATCAATGAGTTTGATAATCTACTCTTGGCGAGATCATGGACAACTCTTTTGGCCTTTTCCACGTCAATACTGAGATCGGATGGGATTGTTTGGTAGACTTCGATTTCATCGAATTCACCTGTTCCTGATGAGAATATGTCATTCACTGTCTTCTTAAATAATTTTTCTCTCAGGCTCACGGCAATCATGCTGTCAAGACTCACGTTTGCCTCCTTGAGCTCCCGTATCTGCTTTATGTTCAGTCTTCCCTGGTTAACAGCGGTTTCTATCGCGTTTGCCATTTTTGTTGTGGTTATATTCTTTATAACCTTCTCCGCTTGTGGCTGCGGCAAACCAACTTGTTTTTGCAACTCGTCTAGCTGCTCTACTCTAGCCTTTGTCAATTGCCCATCAGCTAAAATCACTTCAGCTTGTTGCCTAAAAGCCTGCTCGGCTAAACCTACGTGAATGTTAACTATTTCTTTCGAAGTCAATCCGAGAATCCCGCCAAGCTGATTCAGAAGCAAGTACTCTGAATCGTCTCTCTTTGTTGTGATCTGGGCGCCAAAAGGAATTCTTGTTACCTCTCCGGTTAGACAGTAGACCAAGTATGTTTTGTAGAGATCGATTCTGTCCCTGTCGGGAAGGTCATCTTTAAGAGTTATCTCAGTCTGGCCATGCTTCCCCATCTTCTCAGCGAGTTCTTTGTTGGGCCTTGTCTTTCTGAGGGATTCAAGAGATCCCCATTCCTCATCTTCACCATCTTCTTCTTTCTCTTTAACAGGCTCCTCCTCAGGTGCCTTATCAGAAGATTCTCCCTTAATATCAGCCACCATTTCAGTCACAACTAACGTGTTGAAAGCAATCATCTTCTTGAGCTCCTTTGCTGACTCAGTGCGGTTCTCTGCTGCTCTTGCTCGTCTGATATAGTTTGTGAAAACCCTACGGACCTGCATCAGTGAAGAGCTTTGTTTTTCATGTCCTGCTATGAGAAGTCAGAAAAATAACAAATCCTAATACCAAACATGGAGAAAGTAAATAGTGTGATACTTACAGCCTTGCTAGCAATAGACATGGCAGTTTCTCTGGATAACCGAAGACCGTGGGCAGCCTTTCTTACTGATTTGCGAGTTTCAGCATCATAACCATCCACTCCAGAAGAAATTGCATCCCTGACAACCTGGAAAAGATAAAACAGATAAGTATTAGAAGGTAAACTTTTTTGCAACAAGATGTGAAGGTTATGATGTAGTCAAAATCAAAGTCAATGGAAAAAGATTGAAGACAAAAGATGAGATAATATGTATTATCAACATATGTTTTTCTAAAAGACAGCAGGAAATTGCAGTGTCAATACCCAAGAACATGGCAAATAGGATAAAAGGAGGTGATATTGGATTACCTTTTCAAATATGGTTCCACAGATTTCTGCATGAGCTTTCTCAACGGTTTGCTGGGGAACACAGAGCATAACTCTTAACCTCAATAAAGCAGCAACATTGTCATCGCTTAGCTCTCCATCAGTAACACACTGTTGAAGCTTCTGCCGATAGATTTCTGTGGAAGAGAAGGTGCTTGTCAGATCATTGAGAAAAAGACCAAAATAGATATTAAAATTGTAAAGTAACAGCATGCAACCCTGTGAAAACGTTGAAATTGTTATAAGTCTGTTAAGAACCAAATCTACAAAAGTAAAAGCTAGCTTGCAAAGATAAGGAACCAGTAGTTTACAATCCATCAACCAAACTTATAAGATTTTAATACATGGACCTATCTTACATTTGGGTGATTTTTAGCAATTCAAACTGTATACCTCATCCATAACGTAACGACATAATGTTTCATTGGTGAATGGAAGGTCTGCCATATACCTTCATGGATTGCACCTGCCTTCTGTGCATCAAAGTGCAAATCTTCACAAAGCTTTTGAAGGTATTTTGCTTTACTGTCTTGTGCTTCAAGGTCACCACTAGAAACAGCATTAGCAAGTCTTTTACGGTATGCCTTGGACGTAACATCAACACTAATAGCTTCAGCCTCCCGTGTTCCCAGTCCGAGTATGTTTCTAAGTTGGCTCATTGTTACGAGCTACCATTCAGTAAGAAAACAATCAGAAATGAAAACATAATGGGATTTGGATAGAGGAAACAGCATCTGAAACACCTGCTCTCTAAAGAACTTGCAACCAAGCTTAAGTATATAGTATCTTATATAAACCTGGTGTGAATTTACCTTATTGTCTTCTATGCGCCCATTAGATAAAGCATCTGTAACATATGCTCTATAAAGGAGCTTTAAATCATCCATTCTCCTCTCGAAATCAGACTCCTCACCTAAGCCACAAAGATGCAAGGTTGAGAGCCTATAATTCTTATTCAGAAAAGAGAAGGTCAAAAGCATCTTCACCTATCAAAGAAATAGGGCCAACCCCGCGTGCAAATTGATCTGCCTCTGAATGACTTTTCAAGGATACCAGCAGATTGTTAAACTCCAGTACTTTTTCAAGCTCTTCCACGACAGATGCCAAACTCTTCCTGCAAAAAAATCAGGTTATTTAAATGACATGCATTGCAGCTACTATAAACTAGATTTGCTAGATGATCTAATCTGTATCCACTATGCATTATTAAATGGATATAAAAACGCCTAAAGATTCTAATCTCATAACTTTACTTCACAGTATACAACTATTTAGCCTTAAACTATTTGAAAATACTTATACTAAAAGACACTTCACAAAAAGCAGAGAAGGAAAATATCACTGATCACTTTTTGCAAAAACCAAAACTCAAAACTAAAGGCAAAACTTCAATCTCTTATCATCCCAACCAATCTCACTGTTCAAGCAATGGTTATACATATATCCACCCAAGCCTACAGCAGAAGTCACAACTAACTAGTATAAGAATAAAAAAGTTGAATGTGTAAAGCAAATTAATTCACATGGATTATAAGTATTCTATGCATCATTCTGTAAGCAATATGTTAGAGTGCTTTACGCTGCTCGTGTGCGAGATTTTAGTATGCTGAGCGCCGATGAAATGTTCTCTATGACTACTTTTCTCGTATGCTCTCTAAACAGGTCTTCAGCAAGCTGTGAGGAGGAAGAAATTGTCAGAAGAAGCATAACCAGAGGTGGAGGAAGTCAATGTCACAAAGAAATAGAGTACCTCATCAGAGAGCTTGAATGATAGTTGTGCTTTTCTAAGGTCCACAAGGTTTTCTACGTTAATATCTACAAGAACATGTTTAGAAAGATAACCATGTAAGTTTCCAGGCATCAAGCTGAGGAAAAAGCTAAACTATATCTATTTTCCAATTAAAATGAGAAGGATTTATTACATCATTAAAGTCCCATGCAGAGTAACAATTAAGGTTAGTATTCAGACAACTTTCCGAGAAATGAATATTACAAAACCAAATCGACAAAAGAGTGCCACAATAATTGATACAACCAACAAAAGTAAACTTTCTCCGTTCTACAACTGTAACATTACTTGCCATCTCATAAAGTAAAACATGAATAACATTACCTCTACCAACTAATTTTAACCGTTCGGCATACAGCTGCTTTGCATTTTCGCGGATAGCAATCTCAACCTAGAAATAAGATAAAGACATTAGCAGAGATTTCAGATTACTATGTCGGAGTAAGTTGCTATGCAACTTCTCAAAAAACAAATATTGTGCAAAATCAAAACTATGTAAAATTGGAGATGCCTACCTGAGCATCTGTGACCTTCAATACTCGCTTCCAAGGCAAAAGGAAGGATGATGCGTCTCCAAACACAAGAGCTGAAACATATACAAGCCTCATAAATGCCTGCACTGGAAGCATACAACTTGTGATCACGCTTGGGTTCTCTCTTTTCTAAACAATCCTACAAAAAGATAACAAATACTAGGGACTGGCGACTCACCCTACGCTGTTCTGCATCACCTTCACGTTCCCCAGTCTCAAGTCTTTGCCTAAAAATCCTGCGGCCAATCTAAACAAAACAAGGAATTGGTAATTATGCAATCAAGATATTTCTGAATCAGCTGCAGAAAAGCTAAGGGCTAATACAAACGAAGAAAAGAATCTAGAAAGCACCTCCATGTGCATGGCAGCTGCATCAGGGTCGTCTATCCCCAAAGCATTTTTGAACTTGACTATCTTAGCCACTTCATCCCCTTTAAGAGACTGTCCTTCAGTTGGAAGCACGGAAGTTACATACCTAATCAAGATTAAGATGCAACGGTTAAAACAGAATTCTCCAATTAAGAGAAAGGAGGAGGACAACATCTGACTATTTCGGGTTTCAATCATCACTCACCGGCAGTATATATCACAAATCTCAGCCTGAAATGCCTCATCGCCTTTGTTAACACCATACCTGTAAGACATAAGAAGGATTGTTAAGTACACTTTTTGTGTAAATCCCAGTAAAATGACAACAATTCAAGCAACCACTAACCTATCAGCGATCTTTTCTACATCCTCTTTCGTCACAGCAGCAGGATCTTCAAATTCGGCAACATAGTTATGCAAACTGATAGCAGCTACCTCCGGTACAGCAGAGTTCAACGCATATACGACAGCTCCACCGGCGGCTCCAGCAACAGCAGCACCACCAAAGGCAATATTCCTGGAGCCAGCCAAACGAAGCCCAAGGCCGTAACCGGTAGCTAAAGACGCAGCTAAAACAACAGCAGAAGTTGCTAGCCTCACCGGCGGCGTCATTTTCTCAACAATAGGTTGCAATCCAGTGAGCTCCTTCTTATTTCCGTGTACATCGTTGCTCTTGGCCTGCGTAGATACTGATACTTGGTCGGAGGAAGCAGCTGAGTTACGAGGGAACGAAACTCGATAACGACGGCGTGCCAAACACTCAGACTTGGAGAAACGGTGAGGTAAAGAAGGTAGGAAGTGACAGAGAAGTGGAGACCGAGGAGAAGGTGAAATTGGAGCGTTAATGGCGGTAACGAGGGAGGGATTCATGGTTCCCTCTACTGTGAAAGACCCGAGCAGTGGTAGGGAGAAGAAGCTCGTAGGGTTTAACAGAAGGAAGAAGATAGAGAGAGATGCGGAGGAAGAAAGGGGAAAGGGATAGGGCCTAACAAAACATCGAAATGCCCTTTCGAACGCCAAGACGTTTTTTAATAATATTTTAAGACTGGGTGCTGTTTTATTTAATTTTAAACGGTAGGAAGTTTAAAGTCAAAACAAATTAGACGGCGTGTGTAAATTGGAAACGCGACGATTTCTCTCCTCCGTTATGTCTGTCTGCTTCAGTTAGGGCAGGGGTAATGACAGTGTCGTCGTCTTCGCGGAGCTCAGTTAAAAAAAATGTTAACGGCTGATATACCGCCGAATCAGTCAATCTACATTAAAAACATCAATGAGAAGGTCAAGAAAGAAGGTAACGTCTTTTCATTCCTCTGTTTCAATCTCTCTGATGTGGTGACTTTCTGTGAGTTATTTTACTCCTTCTGCTTGCTTCAGATTCTGCAATGCTTGAGTTGCTTGTTCCCAATTTTTGTCTTGTGAGCGTCTCTTGATTGAGTTATCGTGTGTTAGGTCTGACAAGGGTTTACACTGGTTGAATTAGATGCCTTTCACTTTTAGGGAGGTAGGAATTTAGGAGAGTCGTCGTCTTGGCTCATTACATAGGTCATTTAGATTGTTGGATTGAATTTAATTTTAAGACTTGAGCTGCTTTTGGTTTCTTAGACCTTTGTTGTGTAATTGGGTGATAAGAGTAATGCTTAAGCAGGTGTTAATGTTTCAACCTTTTGTTTTTGTTTTTCCAGAGCTGAAGAGATCTCTTTACTGTTTATTCTCTCACTTTGGAAGGATACTTGATGTGGTTGCGCTAAAGACTCCTAAGCTCAGGGGACAAGCATGGGTTGTCTTCACTGAAGTCACAGCTGCTAGTAATGCTGTCCGTCAGATGCAAAACTTTCCCTTCTATGATAAGCCAATGGTACCTTTTCATGCCTTATGTTCCAGGTTTATCTATCTCGCTATACGTTTTTTTTGCTGAAAATTTCTTATGTGAGACTGTAAGCTTAGAAAGTTGTAGAGATTAACTTTGGGAATTAAATTTGCTTGCTGATACAAAATTGAAGGAAATATGACGACATTAGATGTTGAGGTATATGATTACAAAAGTGATTGCTAAGTAAAAGACTAGTGAAATTTAACTTGCCATTAAACATTAGTATTCACATCATGGCTATTTGTGATCTGTCTCGGTGCAGCGAATACAATATGCAAAATCAAAGTCAGATTGTGTTACTAAAGCCGAAGGGACTTTTGTTCCGAAAGAAAAGAAGATAAAGCAAGAAGAGGAAGGTTTGAACTTTCGTGTCCATCCCAAAGTTCAAACATTTCAGCTTGTTTTTATCTTACTCTTTTACTTTCCATATGATATTTAACAAAACTGCACATTTTACTTTCAGTTGAAAGGAAGCGACATGCTGAAGAAACTCAACAACCAAGCATGCCTAATGGTGCAACCGCTCAGAATAGAAGGCCTGTGGTAATTTCTCTTTCTTGCAGCATTCCAATAACACAACATTTAACTTCTAACATACATCATTGTTGCAACTTAGTCTGTAAATTCTTGTTTCCGCATTAATCCAATAACCGTCTCTGCAATTTTGCAGCCTCTTTTCCAGCCGAGCGGGCAAGACACGATGTCACCAAACAACATACTCTTCATTCAAAATCTTCCCATTGAGACCACTAGCATGATGCTTCAGATGTTGTTTGAGCAATACCCAGGATTCAAGGAGATAAGAATGATCGAAGCAAAACCCGGAATTGCGTTTGTGGAGTTTGAAGACGATGTTCAATCTTCCATGGCCATGCAGGCTCTTCAGGGTTTCAAGATCACTCCACAGAATCCAATGGTCGTCTCTTTCGCCAAGAAGTGAAAACTAACGGTACCTTTGAACGAACTATGCTATGCCTTTGCAGATGAATGCCTAGTGATACACTAATTTGTAGTTGTTTAAAAGGCAAACCGTTTTCTTTTATTTGGTTCAATTTCGGTTTAGTGGTTTGAGGAACCTAGAAGCTTTAAACCAGAATGTGTTGAGATCGAAGAAGCGTGGTTGGAGAAAATCCCACTTTAAATGCCTTCTTATTATTATTAGGACGTAAAGGCAAATTAAAACCACGAATTTAGAATAAGAAGATTATGGGTTATTAACATCAACCTTCTTATGGTTGTTTTTTGTTAGTGGGTCGTCGCTAGTTGGGCCGGCGCTTGCCCTGTTTAGAGGAGTAAGTTCTCGTCTTCCTTCATGCTTCTTCCCCTTATCTTATTTGGGCCTGCGTGTCTGTTGGACTGTTGATAGTCCTGTAATTGGGCCTGTGTGCCTTTCTTTAGGCCCTTGTGGTCTTGTATGTTTTTGTAAGGTGTTTGCCTTACTGGAAACTAGAGGAGAACCCGTGCTTGCGCACGGTTGAATAATTTTTTTTGTAAAAAAATAAAAACTTGTAGTGTATAAAATATGTATTGTATAAATATTTGGTGTTTTTTTGTATATTTTTATTATATGATTAATAGATAAGGGTGTAGTAATTTTACTATGTTTATTTTTGGGCTTTTATATAAGCACGCATATATTGTAATATAAGTATATATATATATATATATATATGTGTAATATCAAAAAAATATATATATTTAACCGTATTTTTCAAACTTCTTCGTGTGATCCTTTCTAATATAAGCTCCCATTTTGTCACCCTATACATTAAAACCCACAATTATAAACTATATGAAGCTTATATAAAGTACATGTGGTAAATGAAAATAAAAGACATACTTTTTCATCCGCAAGAATCAATTCTATTGATTCACCAGACTTAGCTGAAAACATTCTCCAACTATGAAGAATTTTGACTTGAATATGCCATGAGTTTTTGTAAGTTTTCAAATCTTTGAGTGGTGTGAATGAGAGGGGAAGAGCCATAGACATTTTTGCCGAGTAGGGTTTTTTAGGTTGCAAGAAGAATATGATTGAAAAGCAAACGTAGAAACAAAGAGTTCTAAATTATTTGTTTTTGGAATGGAAAATACTTGAATTATGGTAATTTTAAAACGATTTGGGAGTATAATTAGCAGAATATTCTCTAGACGCAATATTCATTCGAAGATGATTGTGGTTAGAATATCTAATCATTTTTTTGAAATTAACGATTGTGATTTGTTTAGTGGAAACTAAAGGCTAAGATCCATTTTCCAATATGTTAGCTAATATTTGATGACTATAGTTCCCTAATTTGATGGGATGATGATAAATTATAATTTGTAATTTAGGTAAGATGTTATTAGATTTCGAAACCGGTAATATATAAATTTCCGAATAAACAACGCAAATTGAGGCCATTGGACTTGCAGATCAACCGATTTAATAAATGCTAAAAATGAACAAATGAGATTAAAGCTTGTGATTAACGGATGTGATTTAACATATTAAACACCGATCTAAAATATGGTAAACAATGAACGAATGAGATTAAAGCATAATCATTAACGGATGTGATTAAACATATTAAACCCGAGTAATAGATCCGAAAGATTAGTTAGATCCGCGTGTTATTAAAGCATGTGATTAACGGATGTGATTAAAAATATTAAACCCGATTAACAGATCCGATTAATTAGTTAGATCCGCGTGTTAACCCAGTTAGAAATGAAAAAAAAATTCATTTTAAAACTAAAGTGTAAATTCATTGTGTACTTCAGCTTTAATAGTATAGATAGCGCGTGTATATTAGATTTGATTTTAATATAAATATGCATATATTGTATATTGTTTGGTTTTAATTTGACATGTATATTTTGTATGTAAGTTATTGTGTATTTGAATATTTTTTAAACAAATAGTTTTAGGAAATTTTAGTCGACTAACTGATGTTTGTAAACTCGATAATCATATTTGTATAATTTTTTTATTATTGTAAACTAATTTGGTCTATAACATTAGAGTTTAATTTTGGATATGGCTAAATAATTGTGTATAGTTTTAAAGCACCCGTTAGGTTCATATTTTTGTTAAAATATGCCCGATCATATTCTTACGGGAGAATAGTTTTATTTCTTTTTGATAAAATAGAAATATTACAAATATTTGTTAATCATTTTTACGGTAAATATATAATTAATATATGATAAATTAATCATTTTTTGGCTTGGATCTAAAAATAAATAATTGAAATTCAGCTCGGAGTTTGGCTCTCATTTTTTTTTTCTTTTTATTGATTTTGTCTCGTTACATCTTAAAATATATATTTTTAAAATAATTAATGGCTATGCTTTTAACGTGTAATCACAATTCATGAAATCTTACCAGTTTACATTTATACTCTGTATTTCGTAATCCACATTTTGAAGACCATTTTTCTTTAAATCCTGCATTTGGCCTATACTCCAATTCGTTATATGAATCTCTTTTCAGGATTCCCCGGTTTAGACTTCTCTTGCTTAAGCTCCTCCAACTAAATTAAATTGGAATCCTACACAAAATACATAGTTATTATCAGTTTATTTAAGTAAGAAATAATAAAGAATAACTTTATAAACCAAAGGATGAAAGAAATGATAATTTAATTAAAACGCATTGAACAAAACAAAGGAAAAATGATATAGGACTAAAGAAAAAAGAGTAAACAATAACAATGGTATCATATTGTGTAAACGATGGATTATTTATAGTGCTTGAAGTCGGCTACTTAGGTTTGTTAGGTTAGAAGAAAGAATATAGAATATCTTACATTTAAAATT
>NW_006238923.1:2196925-2275527 GCF_000375325.1 Capsella rubella
GAAAATATTTCCTCTTTTTTTGTTTGTGTTACACATTTAAAAGAGTTTATTAAAAAGGAAATTATGTGTTAGTCGAGATATTTTAGCCTTTTTTTTGGGTGATTTTGCATTGATCTTATTGTGCAAAATTGATCTTACCATAATACATATTTCAAAATAAGATTTTGTGCTAAAGAAAATCGAATAGGATAATGATTTCTTAATAAATAATCCTTCAAATTATATATATATAATGAATTGGCAAAAATATATTTATAAAAATCTTACGAATAAAAAGTTATAATAACAAATGTATTTAGAAAATGTTAATATAGATTGATTTGGTTGGTCAAGTTAAATATTAAAATAGTTTAAAAAGTTAACTATATTGAATGGCAATTCCAAAAAAATTGTTAGTTTCTATTAAACCAAATAATCTTAAATTCCATGTTTCTATTAAAACAAATATTAAAATATTTCATGTTTCTATTAAAACAAATATTAAAATATTCCATGTTTAAAATTTGGATCAAGATCTTAATAAAATATTTGAAATTAAGAAAATCTTACCAATCAACCTAAATTTTAGGCATTGTATCTTACAAATAAAATTAAATATCAAACGTAATAATTATCTTTCCTTTAATATTGAAAACCAAAATTTTTTTTTATCAACAGAAAAAATGAACGATGGAGATTAAATCTCTAAACCCGATTAATAGATCCGAATGATTAATTAGATCCGCGTGTAAACCCGATTAAGAATGTATTTTATTTCATTTGAAAACATTAGTGTAAAACAATTGTATACTTCAGCTTAAATAGTATAGATTTTTAATATATAATGAAATGACAAAAGTTTATTTATAAAAATCTTACAAATAAAAAGTTATATTATCAAATGTATTTAAAAAATGTTAATATAGATTGATTTGGTTGGTCAAGTTAAAAATTAAAATAGTTTAAAAAGTCAACTACATTGAATATTGCATACTAAGAAAACATGGAATGGTTTATATTAAAACAAATATTAAAATACTCAATGTTTAAAATTTCGATCAAGATCTTTATAAAATATTTGAAATTAAGAAAATCTTGCCAATTAAGCTAAATTTTAGGCATTGTATCTTACAAATAAAGTTAAATATCAAACGTAATAATTATCTTTCCTTTAATATTGAAAACCAATTTTTTTTTATCAACTGAAAAATGAACGATGGAGATTAAATCTCTAAACCCGATTAACATATCCGTTTAGTTAGTTTGATCCGCGTGTTAACCCAGTTAGAAATGATAATTATTTCATTTTGAAACTATAGTGTAAATTTATTGTGTACTTCAGCTTTAATAGTATAGATATAAAAGAAAAGAAAAAAAAAATACGCTTCATCAACCAGCCAATGTCGGAAACAGTAAATAGAAGCAACAAATACGCTTCATCTCTCTCTTTTTTTTCTCACTTCTCTTTTTGTTATTAACCTTTTAACAAAACTTAGAAGAATTATACTTTCTACAGTTGGTGATAGCAAAATATTTTATGGATGGAGGAGAACATGTGTTATAAGTAAAATCTACACAATAAAATAAAATGTTAAAACTGTATCACATGCTTAATATTCATGTTTTTTCTTTACAAGATAGATATATGCTTACATAGAAAAAAGGTCATCTAGCTAGTTCCATACACAAGAATTATTTAGTCATCCATAGTTATCAACAAAACGACTAACATCAAATCAATAGTCAATCATGGAAAACATCAAAATCATATAACTATTCTGAAATGTTAATCAATTTGTCTGTTGTACACTTGTACTCGTAAAACCTACTTTTATACTCTCTTTTAAAAAAATATAAATCATAAATCTCATAAAAAGAGCTATGATTGAAAGATGTGCTTTTAATACGAGACCCCAGTCCCGGCCATACATATATACAGAGGATAGCATTAGCATAAACCTAACTGGATATTTCGTAATTCAACCCTAAAAATTCTTCCAACAAATTTCAATGCTCAAAATCATAATATAAGTGGTTAACGAATCGGATTTAACCTGAGTTCTAAATGCATGTGTTTCTTATCTATCAATATTTAAAACTCTTGTTTATCAAAGGGAGAAATCGATCGCGTGAAATCCACTCGCGGCGATTTCTCTCTCAAATCTCTCCTTCTTCTGAGCAGAATCTCTTGCTCCGTTGGTAGGATCCTCCGTCGATTCCGGCGATGTTGAGGATTTCGTGGCTCATGGTTCTTCATCCTTGATCTGCTCCATCTTTTTTTCTAAAACGATCGAGCAAAACCAAGGGAGAAGTGGAGAGGAGAAGCTTCTGTGAGACACCATTGATTCCGGTGGTGTAGCAGCGCAGAGTGGAGGAGGAAGACTTCACGGCAAGAAATGAGGAAGAAGACAGTTAGATCTGGAGACTAGAGGTCCTGGAGGTTTTATGAGGCCGCCGTTCGATAGGGGAGGTCGGCTCCGGTCCGGTGAAGCTAAACCACTGTCAATAGATCCGAGATCTACTCCCTACTGCCTTCAATCTCACCATCAAGCCTGAAGTCTTCTCGGTATCGGAACAACTCGGGTTCTTCCTCCTCTTCGAAACTTCTCTACGGTGGCGGAGAGGCAAACTGATCCTTGATCACCTCCTCCGTTCGACTCGCGACGTCCAGGCACACCGGAGGACCTGTTCCGGCGTGGATCTGCAGTTTTGGGCGGCGGCTGCGACGTGTTCTACGTCTGCAGATTAGGGTTTTGCAGTGATCGGTTAATTTCCGGTTTTGCAAAATCGAGTCGGTTTTGTATTTCGTTTGGTTTAGTTAAATTGGATGTTTGTGGATTGGGCCCTAATGGGTTATTGTATGGGCCTATATCCGGAAATATGTAGCCCATTGAACATAAGTTTTTTAAATTGAAAGCACTTTTACAAAAAAAAAAAAATATATATATTTAATATCAGACACGTACGCAGCGAATTAGCGATCGACTAGTGTGTATATTGCACTGAACATTGATTAAGGCTACTTTTTTCCCCCAAGTTTATTTCGAGAAATAGAAAGTGGGATCGTTTATTCCCATGAATGTGGGGGATCTCAAAGTTGCTATTATGTGGACAGAAACAACGAACGTGTCATGCTTTGACGTGAGAGATATCAGAACGTAGCGTCACGATAACTGTGAGAACGAGTGGGTCACTCTCCTATAGTCCTGACTCCTATATATGTTCATATTTACAGGAATTACGTTTGAGTTTTTTTGCACTAGATACTAGCTAAATATTAGCTGATCAGTATATATATATAATAACCAAACCAAGAACAGATTAAAGAGGAAACCCTCAATTTTGACTTCCCTATGAGAGAAAACTACGTACAGCTTCTTGCATTATCAATTTTCAGACACATAAACTGTAACCATGGATATATGAATATTTATGTACGTAAAATTGGAAGCATTAATTGCTCGGGCGTATGGAGAAGATGGGCTGTTTGGACCAAACATAGTAATACACATTATATATTTGATTATTCAAAACAAAAAATATATTAAATAGTAATTCGTCGACCATAGCTAGAAGAAATCTAAAATGGAATAAAATAGAAAGAAAAAAAAGAAAGAGTGATAAACAAACCAAAAGAAAGAAAAAAATGAATGTCTAATAGAGAGAGATGGGGCATAGAAGAGGGAATCCATGTGAAGGCAGATGATTCAGATGGGCTCGCCAGCTTTCATTTTATCTTTTCTTTTTTTGGAATCATTTCTCTTAAATTATTTTAATAATAAGATGAATCATATATTAGTCTTTAGTTCTGATATTTTCTTGCAATAATTTATTTTTTCTATAAAAATATCTTAACTTGTAGTTGTAGACATCCTCCAACCTTTTTGTCCAATAACAAAAAAAAATTATGAACTTCCTTAATTATATTTTAACATTTCCAGCTGAATAATGCCATCAAACTTACTTAATTTTTTATGTAACTGATGACAGTGAATTCGTGTTTTTTTAAAAAAATCTTATAATAGTAAATCTCTTTTAGGTTTGAATTTGTGAAAATATATTATTTAGCACACCTGACATGTTTAAACGAGTCGAATCTCAGAATCTTTAATCATGCATATTAAAGTACTGTTAACTTATTTATACTACAGTGTATGATTTTTAAAAACATCGGTAGCTCAAAATTGAAAAACAAATCTACACACTATAGAATTCTTAAATCATGGTGAGTATATGATCACTATATGTACGAGAAGATGAGACTGTTCACTTACTTAATTATTTGTGTTGGTTCATAAATTAAATCATAATCATTGGTAAACTTTCTTGTCACACTTGTATATATGGTTTACAGAATTACATTACTAGTCGTTTTCTTTTTGTCTATATGATTAATTGATGTTTATATATTACAATTAATCTGGAAGGTATGTCTTCCTTTTTTTTCTTTCTTTGCTTTTTTTTTTTCAGTTTCAAAGTCTTTTCGATTGGTCCACTTACATGTGAAAACCTGCACACTAACTATAATTATCAAATATTATTTCATAACTACCAAACTTATATAATTAAAGTATAATCATTCAAAGTGGTACTTCCGTTAAACAAAACATTTGATCATTAATCATTGATCATTTCATTCATGTTTTTTTCTTTCAAGTTTTCCAAACCGTTCGTCCGTTTTTTTACTTATGTGTAAATAGAGTTTACAAATGTCCGTCCAACCGAAATTTTACCACATGAAAGTTTGGCCATATGTGCTTCGCCTTTTGATCAATGATTATAGGATGAAAATACAATCATTCTCAGGTGACTCAGAAAATATTACAACAGCATTGTAACACAGATCCTATCCACATTTTATAATTCTTTTTTTTTTTGTGAAATTTTCCCCCAAAAAACCAAGAAAAAAATTAAAAGAAAATGATCTCTCGAAACATAAGAATCCGGCTTCCGGACAAAAAAACACCATTAGCTAGAAGCAGACAGGAAAAAAAAAAGAGGAATTAATTAAGATCCTCAGAGATACTGTCGAGGTGAGGCCGCCACGTGGAGACTGACGCCGATCTGCTGTGCCGCCGGCGATGACGGTGTTCTTTACCGTTGGACTCAGAAGACACAACTTCTTCCAAGTACTTGTCGCACAACTTCACACATTCATCGTCACCTTTAACGTCTCCGGATTGGGTGGAATCGACGACGTTAGGGTTGTTGAGAGACTTTCTACTACGGTGAGGAGCGTCCTTTCTCCGCCTTTTCTTCTCCGGCAAGGAAGAGTCCGGGATAAGAAAATAGATGCTTCCTCGCTTGAGCTCAGATTCAGGGGACAAGATCAAGATTTTGCGGACAACTCCTTGAGAACATGGTTTGCTTAGGACATGGTTGGGGTTCGCTTGGAGGATCTCTCCGGCGGTTATAGACCGTGTGATCTCCTCAACGTAGCCGTTTAGATGAACGATCCTGATCAAATCTAGTGCTCCGCATGGAAGAACACAAGCTAGACAACACCTTATGCTGTTTCCCATCTCTCTCTCTCTATTTGTTTTTTGTGTATTTATTATATATTGAACTGATAGTTAATCAAATTTATGGGGAAGAACAAGTTGGAGAAGGCGAGGTTATATAGGAGCCAACACTTTACATAAACACCAAAGCGGGCTTGACCATACGTCTACGGACCCTGAAATGACTGAATTGCCCTCTTGTCTTCTCGTTATTAACTTGAATCCACCCTCCTCCTAAAACATTACTATATGTGTTAAATAACTAAGTTATCTCCATATATACATCAAAGTCATTTCTATTATTTGGCTTTATTCTGGATTATAAGATATTTTAGTATACATGTGATGATTTTTGTTTACTCTCTGCAGTTCGGTAATGTAAGATCTCTGAGCTGAATCTCTGTGAGGGAGATTAATATAGTAAATAATCAAAGCAACAATTAGAAGGAAAATGTCGAAATTAGTCGAGTAGAGAGATATTCAGAGACGCTATGTGACAAATTTTGATAAAACAAAACTCTTTTTATTTTTGTATTATTACTCGAATAATACCAAATCTTGAAACTAGGAGCGTGTTGGGATGAGATAAACTTACTCGTAATTATTTAATGTGAAACAATGACCAAAGACTTGGAAACTGAAAAAGGATGATCTATTTTACCCGTTTAAATTTAAAGCGTACTATAGATTACGGATACTTGAGTAGGATTTGGTATCAATGTTGGAAGTAACAATCCATTTAACTTTTTCTACTCAATATAAGTTTTTTTTTGTCTGTCGTTAATATTCCATATAACTACATTTTTCTCGTTGCGTGTGCTCAAGCTATATCACTTTTGGAGTTGCATATATAGGCTTATGCAAGATCTGTAAAATTATGGAATCCTCCAGTATTATAATCACTAGCTAATCACCAAAAATAGTGGTGCAGTCAACATCCGCATTTATATAGAAAGCTATTTTAATAACTAACTGCACTTTCTTTCGATTTTATTTTAAATTTCAACAATTAGTATATTTTTAACTAATGTGGTCGCGCATTTGAATAACTGCATGCCGTTAATGTATGAATTAAAACACCCATATATATTACGTTACGGTTGTTCAAGGATCAAATACCCAATTTTACTTAAAATATTAATATGTAAGCTTAAGCATTGGTTCAACGAAGTTAATTAACATCAAATATGAAAATAAAATAAATCCCCGTAAGTAAAACAGCTGTCTTCAAGGACAAAACAATAGTAGTATAATGCAGACAATGTTATACGAATGTATTTCTCCTTTAAAATATATATTGCTGTACTACATATTATTCGCTTATATAGAAAAATAAATTAGTTTACGTACGTTATTATTCAAATGAGTTAAACCATATTAATAGCACTGTCAAACGTAGGAACCATTTAAGTATGTTTATTCATACTACTAGTACTTAAAATTAAATTATTGTGTTGCTTTTAAGACTTATTGTTAATGACGATTCTCGCTCTAATTAAAGTCAATACCGTACGTACGTTAGTATGTACTTAAACTTAACTAAGAAAATATACAACTTGCGGGGGGATATATAGATTACATGCAGATGCAGTTGAAGACCTGTTGGTCTCGGTGTTTAATGACTATTTACGCTTACTTGATTAAGCAAGAGAAGGGGATCAGGGGACAAGTAATCCGCAGGACCACATTAATAGTTTATATACGTACTTTTAAACTTTTGATGATAAAATTAATTATTTGAATTTTTTTTCGTAAATAGTAAGTGCACGTAACCCCAAACTGTATATAAAACTGGTTTCCAATAAAAAAGAGGACCTCAGTCTAATTTAAATTCTAAGTTGAGGATCTATAATGTAAAATAATTAATTAGGTTCTCACAATGCATTCACGTTGCAAATTAACTTCATAACATCTTCTCAGGAACACAAAACAAAACAAAGATATCAGAAACATACTAATAAGAATGCTGAAAAACCAAATGATTAATAATGATGAACAAAAGCAGCGCTAAGAGTACAGATTAATTAAAACAAGAAAAATCTTGGTGGCAGAAAATAAATCTTTGAAACGATTTAACGATATCGACATGAACGAAGAAGCTTCGTCGTACGGAGGTTTCAGGCACCGACGACGTACGATAGGCGCCCAAAAACATATTAAATATTGCGAGATTAATAAAGTTTCTTAATTAATGGAGTATGTTTAATGAGAGAGTGGCGAACTTTTATAATTAGAACACAGATTAATTAGGTTTTGCAATTGGGTGTGTGTGCATGCGGCACAATGTGTTATAAATCTTTCTTATGAATCTTTTAAAAAATGTTTAGTGGGATCATAATTGAAGAACGTGAGGCAAACCTGTCTTGTTCCACAATTTCACAACTCTTCCACGGTGGATCTTCAACCACTTAATCAAGTTTGCAATATTTAAAAAGGATGATATGTTAAATCATTTTAAGAGCATTAATCTGTCCAAATTAATCATAAATATTTTTGCTAGCTCCATTTGCCTCTTATTAACTATACTATCTTTATACGTGGGGAATATGAAACATGTTCCATACGAACTGATCATGAGTAATTGAGTACATGCACAATCTCCACATTAGCCTTGAATAGCTTGAACGTGAACTAATAAGTGATTATTCAAACTCATTTGGAAATTTTGTAAAACAAAAGTGAGATATTCAATTCTCGTCGTTCTATGCGTTTAACTATAACAACTAATCATAATTCAAATTGCGGTTAAATGATTTGAACCATACTTCTTATTACACACGTCCTTGCTGACCTTATTACTAGAAAAAAAGAACTGATACATTATTAATAGAAAAGTATAATACTACTTATATATACTTATCCCCCCAACGCCGAGGAAGATTTGATTTTAGCCACTCTTTTTATTTATTTTTATTCCAAAAACCAACGTATATTAATTATATAAGATTATGGAATGAAATGGTGTTTAAGGGGGGACGTACCTGATCGAATAAAGACAAACCCAATCAAATAATTTAAAGTTATAAGCATAGATAGATATTGGAGATATCTCCAGCCTAGAACACACGTTTGTTTAGATTTACCCTCGTGTGCAATATCTCTTTCTTTTTTTGTGTTTTTTTGGAGCGTAAATAATTATCGTAATCTTAATTTGATATGATCATGCTGCACGAACTTCTATTCCAAACTCGTTTCCGTGTTAGTTCAATTTAGGAAATCTACTTTTTTTTTAAGAGATTCTACCAAAATATTAACATTACAAAACCACATCCCTATATTAGTAAAAAAAAAGTACAAAAAGTGATTTCGGGTCGGGTCAATTTCAAAAAATTACCCAAAATTTGTAATTGGATCTTTTAAAATTGGATAGATTAATGGGTTTGGATACATACACCGGATACTTTCCAAATCTAATTTTAGAATTGTATTATTTCCATAACTAATTATATGATTTACTAATATTTCTCTAACTAATTTAATACAATCTATTTAAAAAATATTATTCTTCTTTCACTTTTATTTGATATTATTTTTAATTTATGATATTATACTATATAATATAAATATTTAATAAAAATTTAACTTTTTTTTGCATATGTTGCAATTTGAATTTTTCAAAACGGACATATAATACTCAACTACACTCGGTTAAATATTTTGGACAATGGTTTAAAATCATTATAAGTATGACCAATATTAAAACCATTGTTACATGAGCATATTTAAAATTTCAAATAGTTTCAAAATATTATAAATATAATTTTCAAATATATAAAACATTTAGAATTTAAAATATTGAAAATGTTTTTTTGACGACATAAATGTAATTTTGGAGACATAATTTTTATTGATAAAATATATTATATATCAAAATACGTAAATTTTAGATAATTCACGGGTAGTTTGTTAAAATCACAATTATAATGATAAAGCGAGTTACGAATAATGTTTTTTACGAAATGAATTCTGTTACGAGTTGGAATTTCAAAAAACAATATTGTAAATATGTAAATTTTACGTATATTCCTACTTTTACTACAAAAATAGTCAAAATGAATAATTTATCGACAAATATTATTTCGTGCTGTTAAATTTTCACCGTGTTTTTAATTGTATCAAAACTCAGTATATGATTATTTACTCGCTTTTTCTTTTATTATTTGATTTAAACATATTATAAAAATATATGATTTACCGTAATCGACTGCATTCTAACAAAATTAAAATGTAACATATTCTAATCCGTTAAAAG
The DNA here is from genome assembly GCF_000375325.1 of Capsella rubella. Lineage (NCBI taxonomy): Eukaryota > Viridiplantae > Streptophyta > Magnoliopsida > Brassicales > Brassicaceae > Capsella > Capsella rubella. The sequence continues at coordinate 2,206,658 of NW_006238923.1, forward strand.
TTATATATATGTAATTATTTCCTCCGCGTTGTAGCGCGGATCCGAACCTAGTTAAATATACAAAATATATACAGTATTGGTTTTGCATGATCTCGTTAATTTCGTTGTACGTGTATTTTAACGTTGCAGAGGATATGTACAGACAATCTTTTGGCTGTAAGGCTTATTATTGACCGTTTGTCAACTCTCAGATTTGCAAACAAAAAAATAAATTATAATAATTCAGGCGTCAGCAATTTAACTATAAAGTTCAAAAGTCATATGGGCTCTAAGTGAAGCCCGTTTTATCGGCCCATGTAAAATCGTTGTCAGGAGTTTCTGACCAAAAAGTCAATAATTCAACGGCATATTAATATGACACATAAAAATAGTAGAGACTCTATAATCAGAAGGTATATAAAAGGGTAGAAAAATGAAAGAGAGAAGAAGAGACAAGATGTTGATCCATGTAATAATTATATTCATGGTCATAACTACAATCCTAATATCGACGACATGCCATACAAATGTAGCCAACATTAACGTATCAATGTTCCCGGCGATCCTTGTGTTCGGCGATTCAACAATCGACACCGGCAACAACAACTACATCAAAACCATCATACGGGCTAATTTCCCTCCTTACGGTTGCAATTTTCCCGGCCATAACGCTACCGGAAGATTCTCCAACGGTAAACTCATCCCTGACTTCATAGCATCTCTTATGGGAATCAAAGACACCGTTCCTCCTTTCCTCGACCCGCATTTGTCAGATTCCGATATCCTCACCGGAGTGTGCTTTGCTTCGGCCGGTTCCGGTTACGACAACCTCACAGATCGAGCAACTTCGACCCTATCAGTCTCTAAACAGGCGGATATGCTCAGAAGCTACGTGGCAAGGCTGAGTCAGATCGTCGGAGAAGAGAAAGCGGCCAGTATAGTCAGCGAGGCTCTGGTGATTGTAAGCTCAGGAACTAACGATTTCAACCTAAATCTCTACGACACTCCTTCTCCTCGCCAAAAGCTCGGCGTTGATGGATATCAAAGTTTCATTCTCTCGAGTGTACACAACTTCGTTCAAGTAAATAACAATTTCTATCATATTTTTGAACTCTTTTGCTTATGTGTAAGAATTTTGATTCAATAATATTTGTTTTTTTTCTTTTGTTATGTTGGATGTATGATATAGGAACTATATGATATTGGGTGCCGAAGAATAATGGTGTTGGGACTACCGCCGGTAGGGTGTTTACCGATTCAGATGACGATGGCTATGCAAAAACAGAACGAGAGAAAATGCATTGACAAACAAAACTCGGATTCACAGGAGTTTAACCAGAAGCTTAACAAGTCCCTAACAGATATTCAATCCAATCTCACCGGCAGTGTCATCTTTTACGGCGATATCTACGGAACATTGTTTGACATGGCTACTAATCCCCAAAGATACGGTAACGCTACGTTTCCCTTTCATCCCCATGCACATTACGTTTCGCACTAAATCTACAAATTTGTATTTTGACAGCCTTTCTAAATTATATTATTGTTATATAAATATGAGGTTGTTATATGGGATTAATAGATTACGAAAAAAGTTAGATAAATGCAAAACAAGAAAAAAAACAATCAAACTCAAACCATAGTCCATTGTTTCATCCAATGTCACGCATGCCCCACTTAATATTTTACAGGTTTTGAAAATATAATTGTTTACCAAAGGAAAAAAAATAATGAAAGTCGAATAGAAGAAAATGGAATTAATATTGCGTATTGTTACAAAGTAGTAAAGTGACTGATGATATAAAGGGACAGGAATAAAGGAAACGACGAGAGGATGCTGCGGGACAGGAGAGATGGAGTTATCATACTTGTGCAATGCTTTAACTCGGACTTGTCGTGACCCTAACCAGTTCCTCTTCTGGGACGACATTCATCCTTCCCAAGCTGCTTACATAGTCGTCAGCCTCAGTCTTGTTGAACAAATTCTCCACGTACTCTCTTGATTTTCATTGTTTTTTTTGCCTTTCATATGTTAATTTGTGGAGTAATTAAGGAGGTTAATCAATCTATATATATTCCCTTCTTACATGTGCTATTTTATACTACGTAGTGTGTACCAATACTTGCAACTCTATCGGTAAAGCACAATGCATGTGAGTAGCTTCGTTTGGAGTTTTTTTACATGAAAAGAGCAAATCAAACACTTACACAAAAAAGACCTACGTATAATCGAATTTGCTGACGCCCAATCCATTATTTACCCAAGGGAGAAAAAAAAAAAAACAGAATGATTCACAATTTGACAGATTTGTCAACTAATAATCATTTCCTTTTCATATTTAATTTAATCAACTTGAGGTTTCCTTGAACAACCCTTTAATTCTCACCTCCAAATCTTCGACAGTATAAGCAATAAAAGGCTCTCCACGCCTCCCATTGATCTCCGGCGACTCCTTCAATCTTCTGATGAAATTCTCGTACGCCGGTGACACAATTCCGTTAACGGAGCTTCTTAACTCCTCCCTCAATTGCAAATCAGTAACAACCCATTGAGATTGCACCTTACACACCTCATCAAACTGGGATTTGAACAATCTAAGGTTCTCTACTAACTTGGGATATGGACCCTCGGTCCTTAGCAATCCCACCACCTGGTTCCACGAGCTCCTTCGGTAACTAGAATGGTACTGCTTCAGTTTCGCCGCGTGCTTCACAATCCAATCTTCTCCCAGGACAGAACCGAGCTCGTTATCCGTCACCTTATCAAGAATATACTTGCCATTGTTCATCATGAACAAGAAGCACAAAGACGGGTCACGGTAAGTTCTTTTCTTGCCTTCCAAGTTACTCTCCAACAGCTCCAAAACCCAGGTGAGTTGCACTGACAAAGGACTCGTATCTGGTCCTGCTTCGTCCCCAGTCTGGTCAAGGATCTGCTCCAACGACTGCCGCGATTTACAGGCCGCACGCAGATAGTTCATCACGTACCGTGTGATGGGGTGAATCCCACCGCCAGGAAACGCGGTTTTGGGAGGGTCACGACGGATCAAATTCTCAAGCTCCATAAAGATCCCTCTAATCGCTTCCCCTAACCGTTTATGAATAGCGACCGCCTCATGCCTTAGCGGCAAACAGTATCTATCAGAGAATAGCGTTTCCATCTTTGGAATTAGGTCTTGCATCGCTTCGTATAAGTCCATAACCTTAAACAAACGTTCAGGCAAACGGCTCCCTAAAGCAATCGCGTCTGCGAAATTCAGAAGCTGTGTGGTCGTCCCGCGGCAAACTTCCATGAAAGAGAGATCGGTTACAGAGGAAACAGGGAGATCAGAGAAAACGCGATCGCAGAGAAGACGCTCGCTAGGGAAGAAAACGCGGAAGACCAGAGTGACAGCTTTGATCCAACGGTCGATTTCGTCTTCAAGATCTTGCCATGGAGTCTCTTGCACTTCCTCCATACTCAATCCTCTGAGATGCAACCTCGACAAACTCTCCTCTAGAAACTCTCTCCGTCGGCTGCTGTACACTCTTGAACACTCTTTTCCAAATCCACCAGCGACCATCCGCACAGCGATCGCGTTTAGATCGCCAATAACGCTCGATTCTAACGCCTCGATCACGATTTTGTAATCTGTGACTGGACGGGCTATAATTACCTAGAGTATTTCAGATTAAATCAAACTGTAGCCCGAATTGTGTATTCTAATTCCAAATTATATGCAAATTGAATTGAATTTCAAATTACTTAATTACCCCGTAGTTTGTGTCGTTGTCTTCTTCGCCGGAGAAGTCATCGTCCGAGTCAAACGTGTCAGGGGCTCGGTCCATTACATATCCAAACTCTTCCTGAAGCCTAAACATCACTTGTTGAATCAAATCATCGGCACGGGATTGACAGACGGCGACGGATTGATCTCCGGCCATGGATCTCAAGTCTCCGGCCATCGCAATTAACTCATCAACAGAGTCGAGGAAGGTTCGCGAGTCAACGGGATCGGACCAGATGGGACGATCTTCAACGATGTAGCCAGAGATCTGTCTCTCCAAGGAGTTAAGTGATCGGTCAAAGTTAAGGTTTGCGCCGCCGCCACGGGATGGGGTGGGTCGAGGGTCGCCGCCGCGGTTTCCGGAAGCGCCATAGCCAGAGAGAATCTGTAAGATATCTCCGGCGGCACTTGGATCCTTGCCGAGGGCTCTAGCGATGTCTCTGGCGGCGGCGTAAAGATTCTCGTCACCAGCCTCAGCCATATATGGTTTTTATGGGAATTAATAAAAATTTGAGGAAATTATGGAATTGGGTGAATAAAGACGAGAGACTCCCTCCATAGACGAAGACTATAACTATAATATGGACAAGTCTTCGCAAGGAGAAAAAATAAGATTTTTAGACGCGGGAACCATGTCTGACTTAGTTGTGTTTTCTGTTTGTATTTTTATGTAATCTGTAGTTTCATATTGCCACGACGACGACTACGACTTTTCTCTTCGTTTCTATTTTTGTTTTCTTTTTCTGGTTCTGTCTGGTTTGGTGTTTCCAGAACGTTAACGCTTCTTACCGACCGCGTTCTGCGTTCTGCGTTGGTTTGATACGCCCAGATAAATGGTCTAAATTAGAATCGTGGAAATTAGTTATGGGCCAAAGACTTCGTCACCTTATAAACTTTCAGCGTTGGGCCCAACGACATATCTTTAAAACTTTCGGATCGAAAAGTTTGGTAAATAATAGTTGTAAAGGAATGTAAAACATAACATTATATGTACTAAAAAATTATAAATATGTCTAAGAATAGACAAATTTAAAATTCAAAACATAATAAAATGTTAATCGGAAATAATAGTTTACCTGTTTGACAGAAAAAAGAAAGAAAAAGATTTTCATATTTTTAGGTTGATTATAGACTGACTATCAATTAAAACAAAATATTGCATCGATATTTCATAACTGAAATCCTTAAGTAATCAATGATTAGAGAATCCTAGTACCTAATTAGTCAAGTGGTTGCACCAAATCAACGTTGTTGCTCCTCCGTGCTGACTTTACTAGTTCCACATTCTGTTTTCAAATTTATGTTTGACGTCCACTAACTAACTAACTCACACAAAGCTCAGTTGCTTTCCCCCTTAGTCCCTGTGTGTGTATATATATATATCTTCATCCCTTTCGTCTGGACTCAAAAACCAGATAGCTTCAACACTACGATATGAAGTCTCAGTATCCAACAAATCTCGGGCGAATCTACGCCTTATCTATCATTTTCCTTCTTGTTTGTTGCACTTTTCTTGCTTCCCTCGCTTCCGCTGAACTTCACGTCCGTGAATTCGTGGTAAGTTCAGCTTCCTTCACTTGACTAGTATTTCTTTTAGATGAATTAATCACATTCACGTCCATGGTTTGAATCAACGTGACCTAGATCGAGGCAAAACCAGTGAAGAGGCTGTGCAGAACTCACCAGACCATCACCGTGAACGGTCAGTTCCCCGGTCCAACACTCGAGGTGAGAAATGGTGATTCGCTAGCCATCACGGTCATCAACAAGGCTCGCTACAACATCAGTCTCCACTGGTAAAAATAAACAAATGATTCAATTTTTTGGTTGATAACTTTTCATCCAAGAAACAAACATGTTGATGTATGCTCTGTTTTTGGGGACAGGCATGGACTACGACAGCTGCGGAACCCGTGGGCTGATGGACCAGAGTACATAACTCAATGTCCGATCCAGCCGGGACAAAGCTACACATACAGAATCAAGATCGAAGACCAAGAAGGTACACTTTGGTGGCACGCTCATAGCCATTGGCTTCGAGCCACAGTCTACGGAGCTCTCATCATTTACCCTCGTCTCGGTTCTCCTTACCCTTTCTCTATGCCTAAACGTGATATCCCTATTATTCTCGGTAATTTCATCAAAACTTTACACTTTATTTATACACAAACAAGTTTAAATTTATGAATAAGTATATTAATCTGTATTTCAAGAGAACAGGGGAATGGTGGGATAGAAACCCTATGGATGTTCTGAGGTTAGCCCAATTCACAGGAGCAGCACCAAACGTCTCAGACGCTTACACCATCAATGGCCAACCCGGTGATCTCTACCGCTGCTCTAAGCCAGAGACCCTCAGGTTTCCTATTGTCCCTGGCGAGACGGTTCAGCTTCGTCTCATCAACGCTGCCCTGAACCAAGAACTCTTCTTCACAGTTGCCAACCACCCGCTCACCGTGGTCGAGGTAGATTCTGCTTACACAAAGCCTTTCACCACAAACGTTGTCATGCTCGGTCCAGGTCAGACCACAAACGTCCTTATAACCGCTAATCAACGCCCTGGCCGCTATTACATCGCTGCACGGGCCTACAATAGCGCAAACGCTGCTTTTGACAACACCACCACAACTGCTATCATAGAATACGTTAACGCACCTAGTGGACAAGGCCAGATCACACCCGTTTTCCCGGTTTTGCCAGGGTTCAATGACACCGCCACTGCAACCGCTTTTGTCAACCGTTTGCGGTACTGGACGAGAGCTCCAGTGCCACTCGAGATCGACGAAAATCTATTTTTCGCAGTTGGGTTAGGACTAATAAACTGCGCCAACCCGAACAGTCCTCGGTGCCAGGGACCAAACGGAACGCGGTTTGCTGCAAGCATGAACAACGTCTCATTCGTCCTTCCTCGGACTAACTCTGTGATGCAAGCCTATTACCAAGGAATCCCCGGGATTATAACATCAGATTTCCCGCCGGTTCCTCCTGTTCAATTTGATTACACAGGAAACGTAAGTCGTGGACTTTGGCAACCCGTAAAGGCCACAAAGGCCTACAAGCTTAAGTACAAGGCCAATGTGCAGATTGTGCTGCAGGACACAAGCATTGTCACCCCTGAGAACCATCCTATGCATCTACACGGGTACCAATTCTATGTTGTAGGGTCAGGTTTTGGGAATTTTGACCCGAAGAGAGATCCGGCTAGCTTCAATCTGTTTGACCCACCGGAGAGGAATACCATCGGAACCCCTCCAGGTGGATGGGTGGCCATCCGATTCGTTGCTGATAATCCAGGTGAATTGATCATTGCTCTAATCTTCTTGATTAGACGCTCTATATAAATTAGTCCAATTGTTTTTTTTCCTGACAGTTGTTTGTAATTTAAATGTTGTAGGAGCATGGTTTATGCATTGTCACATTGACTCACATCTAGGATGGGGGCTGGCGATGGTTTTCCTAGTTGAGAATGGAATAGGTCAGCTCCAGTCGGTGCAGCCTCCGCCATTGGATCTCCCAAGATGCTAAATATGGTCGTTGGATTTCTCATTTGATCAAACGTATCTCATGTTTGTCTCGTTTTTAGGTTATGTGGGGTTTTCGTAACCACAAAGCTTCTTTCTGCGTGTGTATATACTGAGAGGAGTCATATGTTAATATCATTTGGAACTAAAATGTATTTGCGTCCTCTCCTAATGAACGTACTAGAGTGTTTTTTTAGTTTCCCATGAACTCTCCATTACACGTTCATATCTCAAACCAAAACAATTTACAGTATTAGCATTTATCGCTACCATAAAATTTGAAATATATTTATTATGGCTACCAATATATTAAATACTTCTAGATGCTCCAATATTAATATTTCATCTTACAATTTTTTTTTTTTTTGCAGAGGTTCTTATTATTTTTGGTTAAAATTAACTAAAATTATTCTTGGGACCTTTTCTTATAAAAACAAGACCGTCCTTTTTCCTATTTTTTTCGCTTTTGTGGTTTCCCATTTATTTATTTATTTTATTTAAAGGAAAAAAATCTCAGCCAGTAGATATGATAAAAAGGATTTGATTACTGAGCATGCATTTGGAGACAAGTCACAAAATTGAGACCAGAGGAACACAAATGTTAAGTGATTTCATCAAAGGTCTGGTGGATCGTTGCTTCTCCACCTCCAATGGCTTCCCTTTACCTCAATTCCTTACTCCCGCTTCTTTCTTCTCATCCCCAGAAACTTATAGAACCTTCTTCTTGTTCTTCCTCGTCTTTGTTGAGCACTTCCAATCGTAACGAAGTTGCTCCTCTCAAGCCGATTGTCATCAATGGAGATCCACCCACTTTCGTCTCTGCTCCTGCTCGCCGTATCATTGCAGGTTCGCTACCAAATTATTCTGAAAAGTTTACATCTTTTTTGTTTAAAACGACAACAAAACTAAGTTGTGGCTATGCTCTCACAGTTGGGGACCTTCACGGCGATCTGAGTAAAGCCAGAGACGCACTTCAGTTGGGCGGCGTCTTGAGCTCCGATGGACGAGACCAGTGGATCGGCCAAGACACTGTATGTCTTCACTTTTCTGACCCTAGTGGAACAGCAGAGTTTCAGTTTCTGTTACATTAGTTGAAAGTTTGGTTTTTAGTTGTCAAGATAAGAATATGCTAAGAATTAAGATGATATACTATGATCGATTTTGATTTCCCGTTAGCAGTTTATAATGAGATATCTCTTATACTGCCTCCTATTTTATGAGTTCCTCCAAAATTACAGGTGCTAGTTCAGGTAGGAGATATATTGGATCGTGGTGATGATGAAATTGCAATACTTTCTTTATTAAGGTCACTTGATGTTCAGGCCAAGGCTAATGGTGGAGCTGTTTTCCAGGTTTTGAATGCTATCTTACTTGAATTTGATTAGTATGTGTTACCAAAAACACACAGCAACTTGTGCACTTTGCACATTTTAATTTACTGAGGAGCAATTCATTTCTCCAATTTTAAAGGTTAATGGGAACCATGAGACGATGAATGTTGAAGGGGATTTCAGATACGTGGATGCGAGAGCATTTGATGAGTGTACAGATTTTCTTGACTACTTGGAGGACTATGCACAAGACTGGGACAAAGCGTTTACTAATTGGATTTTTGAGTCAAGACAGTGGAAAGAAGATAGGAGAAGTTCTCAAACCTATTGGGATCAGTGGAATGTAGTAAAGGTATTACATGGCATCATTTTGCTGTGTCCTTACTGAGTTTTCTACATTTTCTCTACTTGTCTGTTAACCAAAAGCCTTGGGAAACTATTAGGACAGAGGCAAAAGGGAGTGATTGCAAGGTCGGTCCTTTTCAGACCAGGGGGTCGATTAGCATGTGAACTGGCGCGTCACGGAGTTGTTTTGCGCATTAATAACTGGGTCTTCTGCCACGGTGGTCTCCTTCCTCACCATGGTAAGAATAAGCAGTCTATCTCAATCGTCTCAGTGCTGAGGGATGTGTTCTTTTAAATTTCATCATGCTTATGATGTTCTTGCGCAGTTGCATATGGCGTAGAGAGGATAAATAGAGAAGTCTCTACGTGGATGAGAAGTGCTACTAACTATGAAGACAGTCCTCAGATGCCTTTCATAGCGACTCGTGGATATGACAGTGTGGTCTGGAGCCGACTCTATTCAAGAGAGACTTCTGAGCTGGCAGACTATCAAATTGAGCAGGCAAGTTGAATTGAATAACCAAAAATCTCAAAACTGATAACGCAACAGGTATCATCATCAGCTTGGACTACTGTGATTCCTGATTGTTTTTTTATCAGGTAAGTAAAATCCTCCGGGACACTCTTGACGCTGTTGGTGCCAAGGCAATGGTGGTCGGGCATACTCCCCAGTTATCGGGTGTTAACTGGTACATTTATTGAACTCCATTCCAAAAACTTGTAAGAAATCTTAATCACAAGATCCATACAGTTCTATAATGGAATACGGTTATCTCTTGTTAGTGAATATGGTTGCGGCATATGGAGAGTTGATGTAGGAATGTCCAGTGGTGTTCTTGACTCTAGACCAGAGGTTCTTAACAATCTCAGTGGTTCTTGACTCGTCGCCTTTATGTCTCTGTTACACGTGGAGATGATGACTGACTCTGTTGTTGTTTCTTCAGGTTCTAGAGATAATAGGGGACAAAGCTAGAGTCATACGGAGCAACAGGGACACACTTCATGAACTTCAAATTGCAGATTACATTTAAAAAGCTTTGAAAGACGAGAACCAGACCCCCATGTTCAAGATTCAAACTTTATAAGCCATATATTTCATGATGAACATAAAAACAGGGCAGCAGAAGCTAAAGAAAAGACCTAGCATATGCAGTTGGATGAGGCCAGACTTTTGAACTCTATGTATGTACGTATGTATATATATATATATCTGTATGGATGAGTCATCATAAACATACTATAATCATCAAGTAAAAGGGTTTGTATAGCAAAAAAATACACTGGTTAGTATCACTTTTAGAAATACTCTTGTTACCAAACCATATGTGGGATTCTGTGATGACAAGTAGCTAAAAATTAATCAAATGTCTTTACCGATTCTGCTGTACCAACACTCGAGAAAACGAACATTGAGAAAGATCTTGAACGGAGAACAAAGTATTGAGTTTGATATAAATCAGGAGAGTTGAGTTATTGAGAAGTGGATCTCAATCTTCGAAGCTGATCAATCCAACGATCCTCATTAACATCGGAAGCCCAATCAGGAGCCATTCCAGGGAACGAGATTGCGCGCATTGCCTCCATAACCCTAACGGTATTCTCCTCCATTAACGGTGATCTTCTACGCCGTTCGTCCTCTTCAAACGCTCTACGGATCTCCGATTCCGTCTCCATCTCCGCCTCTTCTTCGCTCTCTGCGTCTCCGTTTATGCTAATAGAAGAGATCCCTTCCTCTGTTTCCGGAATCATACAATGGCCGTTGGAGATGCCGTGGCTGAAGCCATCTCCGCCGATCGGATTATAACTGTCTTCCACATCGCTCCCGTCGTCATTGGCGGTGTCTAGATCGACGGCTGAGATCGGCTCGTAATAGTCTTGTGGATCGTCGACGGAGTTAGAGTCAGAATCGCTCCCGGCGTTGTTGTTCTCTGCAAATAACGCATCCAGCTAACTAATTAAGCAAAGCAGACCCCAATTCCAAAAATCCAGAGATAATTTTGACAACAGAGAGAGAGTAAAACGAATCTGATATCCGAATCCTCAAACGAAGTAAACAGAATAAGGAGCAGAGAGAAGAACCTTCCATAGGATCACTTGAAGCGAGGTAGAGAGTAGCTTCTTTTGTCGGAGGTGAAAAAGAGAGAAGCCACGACTGAGTTGAGTTGACTCGGATCTAAAAAAAAGTACAGTGCTCATCAAATTCATAAATACAAAAATGGTCCTTAAAAGCCCATATTGTATATAGAAGGCCTACCCTTTGCGGCCCAAATATGAATCTTGTTTTTTTTGGTAATCTTATTATATAGACCTTGGTTTTCAAAGTCAGCTATTAACAAGATCGTGACACGTGTTAATTATAATTGATAAGATATTGACGCATGTCGTAACTAATTTTGTTAATATTTGGATAATATAGAAATATTATTAACCCTATCGAAAAAGAAAATATATAAAATAAATATTATTAATAAAATATACAAATAACCTAATTTCAGTTATGTCAATTTGGTTTATCAATAAGATAGGGATTTAAATTTTATAATTAACAAGAATATATGACGTTTTTTGTTTACAGAAGAGAATTAAGGTTTAAACTTTAATTTTACGATTAAATCAGGTTATTTGTTGGTTTGGGTATATAAATGATAAATAAGAATTATGGTTTATCTTTATAAATTAAAATTATGGTTGAAGTTTAACAATTAAACGAGATTATATGTCGAAACTTGGTTATTAAATTTACTAACTCACGTGATCATGATAAGTGTCAAGTAAAATCATAAGATGTTGCAATATGGTATATCTACTTTTTAATATTAATATACAAATAGATTTTTTAAACAACATTAAAAATTTAAAATAATTATAAAAAATTAAAGAGAATTTTTGAGAAATACCCCTTTTGGTGTATCACTTTTCAAAAATACCTCATTTATCTATCCATTTTCAAAAATATCCATGTTTAAATATGAAAAATTTTAAAGTTTTATATGGTTTATAAGGCACTTCTATATAATAACTATTACTTGGAAATTTGATACAAATATTTTATAATGTTTTAAAAGGTTTTAAATCGTTTTTACAAGTTTAATAAGGTTTTTAAGTGGTTTTTAAAGGGTTTATAAGGTTTTTAAAAGGTATTTATAAGTTATTTTACGCTATTTATGAAAGATATATAAAAATTTAAACATATATAAAGGTAATTTGTGTGTATATTTATAAGTTTACACACATATTTGGATAAATTTCAATATTTATAGTGTTTTTTTTTATAAAGTTTGAAATAGGGGTATTTTTAAAAAATGGTATGGAAAAAGGGTATTTTTGATAAATTAAAAAGTAAAAAAATTGATATTTATATTAAAAAAATGTGTAAGCTTATATATTTAGACACAAATTATCTTTCTATTTGTGTAAATTTTAAATACCATATAAATACCTTTTAAAAAGGGAGATTTGCACAACTAACCTTTATTATGATAACCTTTTTTACAAATACCCTCTCTAGGTGTTCATTTTCAAAAATGCCCTCTTCAATGTACAAAATGACTAAATTACCCTCCTTTATTATAACCCATGATGATAAAAGGAATATTCTTTCCAACAAAAAGAATATTCCTTCCGAAAATTTTCCCGCCAAAAATTTTCGGCAAAAATTTTCCCGCCAAAAAATTTTCCCGCCAAAAAAATTTTCCCGCCAAAAAAATTTTCGACAAAAATTTTCCCGCCAAAAATTTTGAGCTAAAATTTTTACGCAATTTCTTAAAAAAACCTTGTGACTAATAAATCTTGGTAGTGGTCAGGTTTGGACCTTGGAGGACACAAAATTATCTGAGAAATATTTTTGAATTATACGGAATTCGAATGTGGGTGAAAAAAAAAAGTTGGAAAAAAGTTTTAAAAAAGAGAGCTCAGGAGGGTGGCGAGTACATCTGAGAAATCAGAAGAATGCGAAGGACCCAACCAACGCTTATGCCAATTTCATCACAGCTCTGTTGCACCAGCCGGGAATCGAACCCGGGTCTGTACCGTGGCAGGGTACTATTCTACCACTAGACCACTGGTGCTTTTTGATTCTTTACCAACATTTATGCTACTAATAGACCGCATCTCTACCTCTGCGTTTATTTGCTAATAGACCGCATCTCTCGTCCACCATATGTAAGTTGTTAATAGAAAAACAATCTGTTGCTCAACTTACGAAGATTGTGAAAACGAGGCAGCTAGATAGAGCGGACAGATATGCCCAGGAAGTAAAGATATGTGTGTATCGTTTAAAGTCTGGCATGTGTATGTTTTGTTAAGTGATTATTGTAAGGTTTGGAAGGAACATAGTTTTGTACAACTTTTACCAAAATTTCTCGACGACGACAGCATCATCGACAAGTTGGACAAATATAATCTAACATAACAGTCGTAGAAAACCTGACAAAAACTAGTTTACAAACAAAAAGAAAAGCAGGATCCTTAAGTGTGAAAATCTCCTAACCCTTTGTCATTTTTTTCAGGTAGTGTTTGAATCGCCATTCAAGTCTTGAAAGAAAGATTTGACCCCTTCATAAGTTGACCAACAGATTGCTGCAGCAGGAGCATGGAAGAGCATTCTCGGTAGCCATCCCCTTAGAAGTCCTCTGTATCCGTCTTTCTTCACTATCGTTCTCAGTACATCGCTGATTGAACTACTAGTGAAGCGGTCGCATCCACACACACCCTGCATATCACCACAGATGATTGAGGCCATATTTCACACATTTTATAGCAAACAAATATTATTTGATCCTTCCTCATCTTTCACCTCATAAGATCACATTTGAAACGAAACAAATTGAAAACATATCTCCTACATTCTGTAAATGCTATTGTAATAATACAAGTCGTGCCACAGTAAGACTGAATTAATAATAGGTCAACTGGGAAATGTCATTGCCTGAATCCATGAAAACACAATAGACATGCCAACCAGAAAAGCTACAGTTAGCAACACTGAAACCAAATAACTACTCTTCTTTCAACATAACACGCAACTACTCTACAGCAGCTCTATGCGATTGTCAGACCTCAAGAAACTTAACCTACCCACTACTATAAAGTTATGTTGAGCTCTAGCACATGATTACCATCTGTCTGCCAGTCTGATAGGTCTAGCACAAAATACATCATCTAACGACTCAAGGTGAAACATGACCGTCTAAGAAGATTTATCCTACACACAAGTATGAGTTTGAAGACTAACAGCAATATCTAAAGAAGCAATCTCAGCACTGCACACATCAAGAAGCATAACACATCTATCGTTTACCAGTAACATAACCGTGTACCTAATCCACATAGCCTATTATTTTAATCCAAAGCTGAAGAAATAAGAGACAGAGCAAACAATCCTAGAGAGAAGGAATCATTCACCTGACATTGCAACTGCGTCTTGACAACATCAAGCGGCGTAGTGACAGCAGCTGCCAATCCTCCAGCAGCAGCTCCAGCGGTGGCATGAACCAACCAACCTTCCTCATCATTAACTCTTTCCGGAGAAAACTCCATCAATCCCTTCTTGGCAGCCTCGTAAGTCGCAAAGTGAACAGCAGTAAAAGGCGCGTTCATCAAAACCGTCGTCCTATAAGAAGCATAGAACGCACCAATCCCTTCCTCACGCATAACTCTCTTGACACAATCCCAAACTCCTTTATAAGTCCCTTCACCCATTTGCAACCTCTGCTTCACCATATCCATGGGAGTAAAAACAGCATCGCTTGATATAGTTGCGAAAACGCCGGAGATCGCATGAGCGGCGGAATTGTTCTGATTACCGGCGGATAAGAACTTCTTCGATACCTCGTAGAATGAGAAGTAAACGGCGTGGGCAGGTCCAGCGCCGAGACCCATAGCCCAAATCCCGCGATATAGAGCTGAAGGTCCTTCCTTTTGGATTATCGAACGGAAGGCTTGTCGGATTCCGACGGGTTTTAACGGACATGGTCGGAGAGCTTGCATATGGGTCTTCACGGTATCGACGGGAAACATCGCCATGTGTTCAACGGAACCAGCAATCGAACCGGCAATCATGAATTGCCAGAATTTAAGACCGTCATGAGCGGTTTCCTGTTTAACATCCGGTGACTGAGAGACCGTTCGGAGATCTGGTTCCTGGAATTTGGGAGCGGTGGTAGCCTCCGTAGCCATGTAAGGATTTGGGCGTAGATCAGGAGACACTTGGCACTCGGCGGCGGAGATAAAATCTTTGGGTGAAAAGTAGGGTTTTTGATGAATGTTTGAAGCAAAATGAGACTAAACCGGAGTTGTGAATCACCGACGAAGGAAGACGGCGGTGAAACAGGCGTGATGGGGAGATTAGTGTGGTGGTGGACTACATTATCTCATTTCATATAGTTTTTGTTTTTGTTTTTATATTTGGGTTACCAACCTCCCTTGATGTCGTCAAAGGGTTTGAACTTTCTTCCACAATTTTTATTTCAGGTGGAAAGTTCGAACCGGAACTTTGTTACTCTAAGAAATTCGAGTCTTTGATTGGTTGACGTGTTCATTTTTTCATTCTTTTTCTCTTTTGTTTTCTCCTGCTTTTGAATTGTAAAGCTGATGAGAGAAAAGATAGTGATTTTGGACAGAGAAGCTACCAAATCGGTAAAACGATAGCTCAAACGGAACAAGCACAAAACAATACATCGCTTACGTCTGTCTCGCCACTAGGAAGTTTTACCTTTATATGTTGACACCACCAAGAAAAGTTATGGGCAATACTTACACATGATTATCTGATTAAGAGTTCTTGGATTAGTATCTTTACTGATCAACATTAGAAACAGTTTGGAGCTCTTATTTTGCTACATATATACGAGGCATGGCATATTGCCAAATTCGGGGATATATTTTTTGCCATTAGCCCGCTCGTCGGGAAAGTTGTTCCTGAAATGTGCTCTCAAAGATCTTGTCAGCATTTCCAACCTCAAAGCCATCGCGTCGATGTGACTCTCGTATCTGCGATTTTGTAGGTTTTAGAAGTATCAATTCAAAATGTTGGTATATCATCTTAATATTGTACTGGTAACTGAGAGGAGTTTTCTATCCTCTATGCAATAAGAACCAAAAGAACGCATCCGTTCACAGTTAGCGGAATCAATCAGAGTCGTCACATACCTCGCTTTCAGGTACATTTTGGTATTTGGGAAGCACAAGGCGTTCGGCAAACTCAATGTATGAACAAGGGATGGATTTGGTGACACCATCAGAGAATTTGAAAGAAATTGAATCTGCTACAGTTGAACTTTGCAGCAAACCACCATCAGGGCTAACTGAAAAAAGTAAGAAGATATGTATTGTAAACCAAATTAGCTTAAAATCTAATCTATCTTTTAATCGGGAAGTTAAGATTCGTTGTGAAACCTTTAAGGACTCCTCCTTCAGAGTTCAATTTGAAACTTTTTTCTTCTAAGAACTGATTGAGCTTTTTAATTTTGTTTAGAGTAGACTTAAGCCGATGGACAGAAATGGTTACATGGTTAAGTGCATAGCCATTGACAAGGGTCCATGCTGCATATTCACTTTCCCTGTAGTTCAAGTTAGCACAATACACCTTCAGTTAGGAGTCACTCACTTTCTACCTTGATCTATCAAAACCAGGATAATTAAGGCCATGTACCTAGCCAATTGCTCAAACTCAGAAGACAGAGGCTTTTCCCAAGTTAAGGTACCCAAAGCACTAGAAAGTGCAGCATACTTTTTCCCATTGGGCGATGCTTGAGTGTATTTTTTGATCACATCCTAGAAACAAGAGAAGTCATCTTCAAAACTCATAACACAAACAACCATCTAGGGTCAAACCACTGACAGTATTATTATTACCTGAGTCTGTGAACTCATCTGGTCCACAAGGAGCTCTGAGATAAAAACTCTTGGTAAAGGACCGTTAACGCCGCTTCCACCAGGAATAGCAGAAACATCAGGAGGTGAAAACCACAAAGCTCTAAGCTTTTTGGCCGGAAATTTTAGCTCATCCATCGGAGTATACCCATAGTCAAGGAAAAAACTTGCAAGCGAGTCAATCCCATACCCACGAATCTAAACACATTTCAACAGACAAGAGTCCAAAAATGAGCAACTTAACTTCGTTAAAAAAAGTTTAAACTTTGAGACTGTACTTAGTGAAGTGTACGATCCCAGTTCTTGGAAGCAGCCAAAATAAAGAGGGGATTAAGGAAATTATACCCCAAACGTTCTAAAGGCGAGATGATCATAGCAAAGTTGGTGGCCATCAACGGATCTGACAAGTTCCAAGACGGATTTAGGGGTCGGGTTCCGATTCAGGTAAACCGTTTCCATCTGCCCTAAGACACTCCTGAAGAAAGATTCAGCAACCTGATCAAGTGTAAATACCAAAGTTATCAATTCAAGTAGGCAAGTTATCAAAATAACAGAAATCGTCAAAAAAAAACAAAGTTTTGAAATCATTCATGACCTAAGCAAAAGAACGAACCTTTGAAGACGATCCGTGAGTATCATTGTTTGATGGCATCGAGGAGTCTCTTCCAGAAGCAGCGAGAACAGAGAGATCGCGTTTTCCGGCGGAGGGAAGCCGAATGAGAGATCCAGCAGAGAAGGGAACAGAGAGTGTCGATCGTAACGAAGAAGGAAGAGAGCAGTGGAGAGAAGCTTTAATGGCGGAGGAATGGAGTGAAATCATGGTAAAGAGGTGGAGATGGGTGGAAGGTTTTTGTCGCCGGGAAGGGTTGGATTAGCGAGAAAGCACGAATCCATATTAATGGAGCTTTCGTGATCAACTTCTACTTCTCTCGTAGAGAGAGTCGTGTCGTATCACTCTATCATCTGATTAGACGTGGCGATATTATCACTGTGATGATTATTTATTTTTTTGGTTGACATTACTATACTTTTATTTAAGTTATAATTTGTAAGTTTATTGATTTTCAGAATTAGAAAGAACCTACGAAGTGTGTACGAGGTTCTTTACTTGGTAACCGAGCAAAGGAGTTGAAACCTCCGATGACCTTGAAATTGGATTATCGATCAAACCCATACTTTGGGATGGACAATATCAGATGCCTAATGGGCTTTATTTTATCTATAAACGGTTTCCTACTGGGCTTCTTATTATGATCTTGAATATTAAAAAGGGGCCGGAGAAAAATCGACTTTAGCGGTAATAATAAGAGTTGAAACGGTATACTTTGGAGGCAGTAAAACTGTAAAAGCATTAAAAAAAGGTAAAAGATTGTCCAACAGTCCACTACTTATCACACCAATTCAACTCATCTTTTTGGGTTAGGATTATAATAATAGTCATTAGTAGGCATTTTATGCTAATAATATAGGAATTTTACGGTAGTATATAAGATGTTAATACAAATCAGAAGAAACGTGGTAGTTGATAACTTGATATATGTACTTGGTCCCGACAGAGGGTGAGTAGACACATGTGATATGAACCCTTATTTAGCCTTACAACCCCACCCAATTCGGCAAACACTTGCCATAAACGTCCTCTTCATGTAATCTTAAAGATATTTTTTCATCTCTTTTTTTCTTCTTTTTTTTTGGTCATTGAGATATTTTTCATTTCAGTATGACAAAAAAAAAAAAAAAGTTGTAAAAGTCGATAATGATATCTCCAAACTACAAAAATAATGTAATAACAGAAATAAAGACACAGCCAATGTTGGAGATATTTTTCTTCCAGATATTTTTTTCCCTTTTTAAGTCTCCCTTTTCACGAACCGTCCCTACAAATAATTCAAAAGATTTCCAAGAAATTTCGTAAAAGTTAGGCTTATTCTCTCGCACAAGTATTAAGGTAGAGCATATGAAATGAAACTAAATAAATATAGTTAAAAAGAGTTTTTAAGGTTAGAGTGAACGATGAAGAAGAAGAGAGAGACCTTAAAACGAGGTCGTTTATCAGCGTTGAGTTTTCGGACTTGATACCTTATCTTCTTAGAGAAGAGTCTACTCTGCCTTTTCTCTTTGTACCTTAACACACTTGCTTCTCTTCTCATGTTTCTCTCTTCCTCTATCACTGGAACTTCTCCCCTCTGCATACACACGTTAAATCATTAGTACTGATGTGAATCACTAGTTGTAACTAACTTGCACAACAAGTAAAAGAGTCACACAAAACTAACATAAAAGGAATAGGCCGGAGCTGAAGTATCTGTCCACAGAGGTTTTTGATGATCAGACCAAGCATCGATAATTTCTTGATGGTTCAGATTCAGCTTCAGACCCAACTCTTTGTCTTCGTAATCTGTAGGCTTAGTTTCCCAAAACCCCAGACTTGAGCCTTCTTGATCAGTGCTCAAGCTTTTGTCTTCTTCCCCTGTATCTTCATCTTCGTCTGCTCCCCAGAAATCCCATTTGAGCTCGTGGGAGCAGCTTAAATTGTCAATAGCGATGTCGAATATGCTGTCAAAATCATCTATAGAATGGTCTTGAGATCGAGAGAGAGCATTAATAGACTCGAAGGTTGAAGAAGGTTCTAATTCTTCTTCTTCTTCTTTCTTCGGCAACCTTTGTGTATCCATAAAAAAACTCTTATCTTTTTCTCTCTTTTTTTTTTCTCTTCACTCTAAGGTTTTTTTTTTTCTTTGTAAATCCGTCACCATATGAAACGTTATATATAGATACAATACTTACAGAGGTAGTAGGCGTTGCTTTTAACACTTTTTTATATGTGATGGAATTGATACGACGTTGCATCTTATCCCAAAAGTGATGGAAAAATCGAAAGCTGATTGGTTTTGAGAGTCCAGCTTGGAATTAAATTGTGGGACCTTTTTTTACTGGTCCTTTGGCTCTCACGAGAGACCATTTCACCCA
The DNA here is from genome assembly GCF_000375325.1 of Capsella rubella. Classification (NCBI taxonomy): domain Eukaryota; kingdom Viridiplantae; phylum Streptophyta; class Magnoliopsida; order Brassicales; family Brassicaceae; genus Capsella; species Capsella rubella. The sequence continues at coordinate 2,226,443 of NW_006238923.1, forward strand.
TGTTTTTCATCTCTATATTAGTTTCCGAGTCCTAGCCTCCTAGGGGCTTTAGGTGGGAGAGAGCTATAAATATGAATTTTACGAGTATTAATAATGAAAACCACAAAAAGCTTGTTTCTACTTTATTAAGTTGGATTATTTTTTGTCTTCAGCATACAATTAGATAGATAACTCGATAACAACTTACGACTTCAGCATACAATTAGAAAAACGATTTTTGCTCACGATTGTTATACTATTTTTAAATTGCGAAAAGACAAATTCCAACAATTTATTGATTGTAATTCTCTCACTCTGTTGCATTTGGTGATGGAATTCGTTGCTTTAGTCTCGTTTTATATCTGGTTTATGGTTAAATGGGTTGCAGGAGCACTACACTCTATAGCAGCGTTGAATCATTCAGACATAATATATATATATATGAGACAACTTAATTTTCTTCAAACGTATAACCATCAAAAGCGTAACGAATGTGTCAAATCACGAACCCATCCAAAAACAAGATACGCAAATCCGAGAGTACATTAAGCAATCATATGACAAAGTTCAGATGAAATACTACCTTCCCAGCCACCAAACAAAAACAGCCATTAGTCTCGGAGGCACAGACACATACGTCACACCTTAAGCATCAGCAAACCTGCAACAAACATATACAAACTCAACATCATTGCAGTCCTTTATAATAAAATACTCATAAACTTGAAAAGAAGCTATGACGGAAAAATGTACATAGGCTAACTATTTGGGGCCATATTAATCGATGTGAAGACTTTACCCGACGGAGAGTCTATTTCTCGAGATCAATCTTCCTAGCCTAGAGTAGTGTCGTAGTAGTTCAATCTTCATGCTCTTTTCAGAATCCGATAGCGTCTTGCTGCGATGCAGTTGAAGAGAAATTTCAGGAGAGGAGGAAAAAGATAATGATGTAAACAAAGCTGCAAATTTAGATGAAGAAGATAAGCGAAGGTCAGTTCAGAATTGAAAAAAAATCACCATTGTTAGAGTTTTTATTGTTGGAATCAATTAGATATGGTTGCTAAAAAGCTTTACTTATGTATTGGAATTCTGTAACATTTTATTTAAGAAAACAAGATTTCATTTACAATATTGTCTTTTGAAAAGTGTGCTTTCAGAAGTTTAAGTTGCTCTTACAGTTTTGACCAAACTGCCAATTTTTAGGAACAACATTGAGTGCTGTCTTGATTTTGCCATTGCTGGTTTGGATTAGTATTCAAAGTATCTACGGGAACACTTGTTACTTGTGACCTGTGTGGCATATACGTGACATGAGAAATTCAATATTACCAAGTTTTTAGATATTGAATGGTTGAATATTGTTTCTAGAGCAATTACTTCCTGAGTTTTTTAGTTGACTTTTGAAAACGAAAAACTTATTTACTTGAGAGCAAAAACTAGTGTTCTTACTTTTGAAGAAATAAATTTCATTCGAACTTTTGAAAAGGTGATATGGTAACTTTTTTGAATTTTAAAAACCAAAAGCGAAAACACAACTATCTTGAAAAGAATTCATTGCAAATTTTTGTCGGTTATAGAAATTATGTTGGACGAGTTTATTTGGATTTGCTCATAAAGGCATCAATAGGTTAATCTAAGCTCTGAACAAAATAGTGATCTTCAGTAACATCTAAGTGGTAATGTTTAAAATCGAAAGCTAACCTGTAATTTTAATGAACATGAAGTAGCAAAAGGGCAGTAACGGTTGTAGCAGCAATTGCGTCAAACACAACGTGAATCTGGTACTGTATCTCGGATCATCTGAATGCTACGGAGATCTTCCAACCTTCTTTGGTTGCGCTTCTTGATTCCTTCTCTGAACAAATTGCTACCTGTGCAGTATGGATTTTTAGTGTGGTGAGTCTGCCTGGTTCGCATCCTCACTTCTTTGCTCCTCAAGTACTCTGCACCTTGTGCCTGAACTGTTTGTGAATTGAGAATTACTCAGAACAATCAGGTACTTTCTAAGTAACACACTGCTAAAGTTTCTATCCGTTCTGATGGATCACACAATAGTTGTTAGTGGACAGTTTAGAAAATCATCAACTTTCCAACCAGAAGATTTCCATGATCATCTACAACTCAAAGGAAACTCCAATACATTATACATAACTACGATCGCAGAGATACCACTGCATGGAAGGAAATGGAGGATGGGAGTAAAACTACTTTGAAGGTTGAGGGAGTTTAAGATCAACAACTCTTCAAACAAAAATATAATGACAAGAACAAAGCAATACAAAAATCAGAACTCTGTTCCAAGCCATGTACATCATGTTCAAAAGGCACCTTTTTAATGAATGTACCTGAATGTGAAGATGTTAACGAGGCAGCTGAATCCCTTAGTCTCCTTGCGTTCTCAGAAGCATCTAATATTTCAGAAAACTCCTCTGAATTTGGTTCAATACGACTATCCTTCTTAAGGCACAATAGCGCATTTTCATAGGCCTACACCATACCAATGTCGTGTCGTCATAGTAAGGATAAGTCAAAAGCAAATGAAGCGGATATACTCCACAAGCAAATTGGTAAAGCAACATTATGGTCATCCAAACATGAACGTGTTTTAAATGTCCTAGTAAGTTCACTTTCCATTGAGCATGTCAAGAATCTACAAAACTTCATCTGATGTGAATTTCTCACACTGTTACTAAAAGCAACGAGATGTTAGAGTAAGTTTACCTTTCCTGCAATAGAGGGGAATCCATTTTCCATAGATTGGACTGCAAATTTGGTCCATTCTGAATGTGAAACTCTTAACCACAAACAGCTAGGAGACTTGAGCTCCCTCAAATTTAACGCCTCATACCTTATAGCCAAACAATTCTACTCCATATATAAAACAACACACACATATACAAAGCAAAAGAGCACAGCTCAATCAGCAAATCTTCACTCATAGAAGGTAAACGAACCAGAAGCACAAACATAGATTCGAATTTACTTCAAATCGATAAGGAGAGGATACGAACCTCCAAATCACCGATGAGAGCAAAAGCACGAGCGAAGAATTCAAGTACGGAGAGCTTTGCAACGATCGATTCTCCAGAGAGCTCACCGAATATAGCAGCCGATTCAGATCTCATGAAATTTCTCAATCGGGATCTGATCTCTGAAAACGATTTCAAATTCATTGCGACCAGAGACAACTCGAGAATCCGAAGAGTTTCTTCGTCGAACCTGCAAAATCAAATCAATGAGAAGAAAACCCAGTTCTCTAGCCAACATCACAAAAGAGAAATTGGGAGTTCAGGTGATTCGGAGGAATCGAATAAAGTACCGGACCTTCTCTCTTGTATCCGGTTGAGAAAGAGATAAGTCTCATCAACGATCATCTTTCCCAGAGAGACGTTGTGGCGGGTCAAATCTTTTCCGGTGTTTCAAATTTCGATGTAACCTTTTGATTTGACTTTTATGGCGCATTGTTACTCATGGGCCATGAGTCATGGCGGCGTAGTTTTAGAATTATTAAAGGGCCGTGAGCGTGTGTGGACGTTTGGCCCATCAGTAAATTTAGGCATATTAATATAATGGAAGCGATAAGCGAGTGGCCAGGATATTCGGCCCATTAATGTAAACGATGTCGTTGTTCTCCGCGGGTGATAAGGACTCACTTATTAGGGTTTTTTTTTTTTTTTTTTTTTTTTTTTTTTTTTTTTTTTTTTTTTGGGTTTGTGAAGGCAAATAGCTAATTCCTTCCACCGGACGATTCGACAAAAAATGGTGAAAGGACGTCAAGGAGAATCTGTCAGGTTATTATCTTCTATTTTCTCTGATTCAGTACTCGCTATTGCTTCTCGTTTTAAATCTCTTTTAACCTTTTTTTCCATTAAGGCTTTAATTAAGTTCTTGCGTCACTCAATTTTGTTTTCTATGATGCAGACTCTATGTCAGAGGTACCATACTTGGGTACAAAAGGTACGCCATTGTTTACAAATTTGTTGTGTTTCTAATAATCTTGGGTAAAACATCTTAGTAGAATTTGTGACCTTGGACTAGTTTAGTTGCGTTGCGTATTGGATCTTAAGATAATGATTTTGCTTATTGTTATCACCCAAAAACAAACAGAACCACTTGTCCACTTATCTTCTTGTGGTTTGATCACGAGCTTAAATATTTGCTTTGGAATTGGGTATATAAAACAGTCAAAACACACTATAATTAAGTGTGTTATAGTTTCTCAAGTGTTGTTGTTGTTGTTGTTGTTGTTGTTTATGGTTTGTCATTAGTCAGAATTGTGTTCTTAAGATGCTCTGTGGGTTAATATGCGTAGGTCGAAGTCTAACCAGTACCCAAACACGTCCCTGATCCAAGTCGAAGGAGTTAACACGACAGAGGAAGTGGGATGGTACAAAGGTAAACGAATGGCTTACATCTACAAGGCCAAGACAAAGAAGAACGGCAGTCACTACCGATGCATCTGGGGAAAAGTCACAAGGCCGCATGGTAACAGTGGTGTGGTTCGAGCCAAATTCACCTCAAACTTGCCTCCTAAATCAATGGTAAGTCGAATGATTCCCTTAATATGTTTGTATACCTTAGCTTTTGTTGTTATTTGTTTTGGGCTCTAATACAAGTTTGGTGATTTTTTCCGCAGGGAGATAGAGTAAGAGTGTTCATGTATCCGAGCAACATCTAGATCTTTGTGTATCTCATCAACTGATGGTTTTTTGTTTGCAAAACCTTATCACTGAGACCTTCTCTTCTTTATTATTTGACTCTTTTTATATTCAAAAGTTTTGGAGCAACACAATGGTTTAAACGAAGCCTTGGCTACTAGTGAACTGTGCTTGAGCTACGGACAATTTGGAAGCAGTTTTTACATATTAAATAGACGACAGAAACGAGACACGTGGCTTTTGAAGCTACACGTGTTAGTAATTAATTATTGGTATTGGCTCCATTAGCAATGTAAGCATTGACGTGCACCACCAAACTATCGAGTTTCAAGATATTTTTACTGAGTGGTATTTAAAAAAGGCGACGAAGGCAAAGAGACATCGAAAACCTTTGATTGGCATCCATGGCGTCGATACAGAGCAAGCTTCCTGTTCTCATAGTCTGCTACGTTATTCTTCTCGGCTATGCATCATCGTCATCATTATCATCTGAAATATCTCTTCCATCTTCATCTCCGAAGGTCTCCTTGGGCTTGTACTATGAGTCTCTCTGTCCGTATTGCTCATCCTTCATAGTGAACCACCTCACGAAGCTCTTCGAAGACGATCTCATATCAATCGTCGATCTTCATCTCTCTCCGTGGGGTAATACCAAGCTCCTCCCCGATAACGTCACTACTGTTTGCCAGGTCCTCCTTACTTCTTCGTTTTCTTCGATTTAGGAATTCTATATCTCCGATTCGATTGAATTAAGCGTTAATTTTATGAAATCGGTATTTTTGATGTTGTGTGCATCTGAGATTTGATAAATTGGTATTTTTGATGTTGTGTGCATCTTAGATTTGATAAATTGGTATTATATATTTCTGCAGCACGGGGCATTTGAATGCTTCTTGGATACAGTAGAAGCTTGTGCGATTGATGCTTGGCCTAAATTGGTATGTGTGATGATGAGATCTGATTGTCCCTGTCACAAGTTGAAACATTGACTTTCATTTGGTGAGGCATAGTTGTGTGATAACTGCAAAGTTCGTCACTTTTTGATTGCAGAGTGATCATTTCCCCTTCATCTACTGTGTCGAGAAGTTGGTGACTGAACACAAGTTTGACAAGTGGGAGACGTGTTACGAGAAGCTCAATCTCAACTCAAAACCTGTTGCCGATTGTCTCAGCAGTGGACATGGAAACAAGGTTAGTAGTCCCTCCTCTTTGTGCATCTTGCTTCGCTGCATATTCTTGTTGCTGATTGCTTTTTAATGGAATGGTGGTGTTGCCTGATTTAGCAAGGAGTATAGATGGATGTCATGAACAGTTTTATAGGCCGACTCTTACTTATGTGATTTATCATGTTGTTGTTTTGAAACTTCTGGGTTATAATTTACTGACTTGTGCATTCAGTTTCTAATCTATTTATTTGCTGCAGCTTGCGTTGCACTATGCCGCAGAAACAAAGGCACTTCAGCCTCCTCATGAATACGTACCCTGGGTAGTTGTGGATGGTCGGCCACTTTATGAGGTTCGTTTAGTATGCTTCTTTTCACTATCTGCTGAAGTACTGAATTCTTAACCTTAACCAGTTCACTCTCTCTCACTCCTCATGCGTGAATGATATCGTTATTATTCAGTTGTCAGTCAGTGAGACTTTAGATAAGCGTTCATTCCATGGATTGGGTTGGTCTTTCTATGATAAATGAATGTTCTGGTTTCCAAATGTGAAACCTCCTTGTTCTTGTGAGTTAGGTGGGCTTAGGCAGTTACAAAGCAGGGTATACTCTTTAGCTGTGGTCAGCATAGGAGAAGTGGAATTGCCCCTAGGCTTGTAGGCAAAAGCTGATGAGAACTGAACTGTCTTGAGGAACAAGCAGTTGATTATTATTACCTGTTGCCTATTGGGATGGTCCAGTTCGCTTTCATTCAAATCCTCTTCACAAAATGCATCCACTTTTAAGAAGTTTTAGATTCTCTTGATCTATGAAGATTGAATGCGCTGCATAATAACCCATTAATCAGTGGGAAAAGGAGTTCTCTGTATGTGTTTGTGCTCGGTGTTTCTTGTCTTTGAACCTAACGTTGTTGTCTTTTTCTCCTTTGCTGCAGGAATATGAAAACTTCATAAGCTACATCTGCAAGGCTTACAAAGGTAATAAAGTGCCTGGTGCCTGCGCCAAATATTCATCTGACAACTTCATTCGCAGTTTCAAATTGAAACGCTTCCCTCTGGTTTGCCGGAAAGGAGTTAATAAGATGTCGGATATGTTGGAACGTATCAAAACATCTTTATCGTCATACGTCAACACTGCAGGCCTGCTATAAACCCTTTTCCAGTTTCTTTTTACCTATGTATCAACACACCCTGAAAAGCTATCTAGATTCTGAAATCCAAATGTATCAGAATTGTATGTTTGTTCACAACCTTTAAAGAATCATAGTAGTAGTCCTATGTATCAGAATGTATGATTGTTCACAACTTTTGAAGAATCACATTAGTTTTATTTATTTGTGCTATTATTACTAGACTAGTTGCAGTACTTAATTTAGACGATTTCGGTTTTAACTTTGATAAAAGTTGGTTCAGACGGATTTAGTTTTCGATTTTTCGGTTCGGTGATGTTGTAGACTATCACTAGTAGGAAAGTAGCCTACAACTCTATAAGGGTTGAATATGGAACAGTACTGAGACCGTGACCCACTACTAACTTCGACGTTGACCATGAACATCAGAATCTCGAAATAAAGTTTAAATTTATACATCACAATTGATAGGTATATAAACAAGAGCAATCTAGACTTCAACCCTTTCTATCCAATTCAAACGATTAGACATAAAGAAAAAACTTTCCTCATACGTGTATACTAACAATTATTGGAGCTCAGAGAACTGACTACTTCAGCCTAGTAAATTTGGCTTATTAATCTAATTCGTCTCCCTCTAGTTCTAAATCTGAACGTTGCCACATTCATTGAATACTTCTGAATTAATATCCAAAATTACCATTTTAAATGTATGTTTTAATACTTAGTAACAATTTGGAAAGAAGTTTATATATGAAACTTAATATAAATGTGGTATTATAAAAAGCAGAAACAATGATTTGTTCTTTCTCGACCGGAGGTCCGTTGCGGAAGGAGATAACAATAAAAAAAATATACCATGACATGAGTTTGAATCGAATAAGTAGATCGTTCATTAGTTTTTGAGGGATGGCTAACTGATACTGAAAGGTCCATCGTCCATGTATTTCTCTAGACTTCTATTCTCGATCAAAATGAAATGTAATTAATGTAGCTGATTGATTACAACCTTACAGGTATAATCATTAATTAAAATAGGATAAAATAGTGTGGCATGGCTGCTAGCTCGTCTTTATCAAAGCCCATGTGATTAGGAACAAAACAAATTCGGATAATGATTTGGAAGGACCACTAATTCTGAGCTATCATATATATAGGGGAAACAATGTCTCGAAATACATAGACTCGTAATGCAAACGATAAGAGTGCATATATATAGGCTAGGACGACTTTTACATGATATTAAAATTATCACAAGCTAAGAATGTTCACGAAAAACAGTATACAATCTCATAATGGTCAACCAAAAAATACGTCATTACTGACGACGGGAAAAAGAAAACACTACTTACATTACTTCACCATTGTGCATTACTCTATGACTATGACTTCATTGGACCAGACTAAAGTATTTGAACATTGCATTGTTTCTTAAAACCCCATTAGCTCTAATCGACATTATTATAGTTGCTATAATTGTTTTCTAAGACAAAATCTAATCATTGAATTGTAACAATAGAAATTTAGTTTATAGATTTCGTTAGCTAATTTACAACTATGGTCTGACGACGAATATAATAACAAACGAACACATAAGCTAAGGGGTTAAAAGGTAAAAAAGGGTTGAAGAACACATGTGTGGAATGACACGTATAAGGACACAGTGAACACGAGGCCTATGTCGGTCGGAAATAGTGGCAAACAATACTGTCTCAAGAGTCACGATCTTGGTCTCTTCGTGTGACTTTTACCATTTATCCAAGGTTATTTCCGTACACGTGCGTCTGTACGTATATGGAAGAACATGTATATACGTACACCTATCTACTACTCATATGAGGCTAAAGAGTGTGAGGATTGGAACATATATATGTACGTGCGCAGACACGCAGATGTGATATAACAAGGCATTGATATGAATAATGAATTAAGTACAGTTAACATTCATATACGTTTTATACAGTCCGCTAAGAGCATCTCTATTACACATCATTTTCCAATGTAGATTATTGCGGCATCAAGAAAATAGTTAGTAATGTGATGGTACATCTCTATTACACATCATTTTCCAATGTAGATTATTGCGGCATCAAGAAAATAGTTAGTAATGTGATGGTACATTATTGCGGCATCAAGAAAATAGTTAGTAATGTGATTTGTATACGTTATATACCTGCACAGACTAATCAACGTCGTATATATATTTTTTGATCAACAACAACAAACAAAAAACGTATATACGCAACGCAAGGCTGAACAACTGCACCTCTCTTTTTTCATCTGTCGCTTAACTTAATCAGTCTCTTCGGTTCTTCTTCTTCGCTGATGATCTCTAAACTCTTCAAGAAATTTTTAAATTGAATTCTCATGGTTATTACCAAGATACCAGTTGATTAGAAAAGTAAGTTTATGATCTATACATAATTCATATAGAAAATATATTATATTAAAAATCAAATCTCGTGATTGTGTTTCAATGATAACGTTTTAATCAGAATCGAAAAGTAAGACCAACACATAATTCATATAGAAAGTATATTATATGAGAAAAAACCCGCATTAGTCTTTGAAAGTGTGTGGTCCGATTTTACAAGAAACTAAAATCAAGACATTATACTGCATCAAATTAAAGATCCAATGAACTAAAAATAAAATACAGTTAAAAACCTCCGATCCATTCTCTGTTTTAATATATAGTATATGTTTTCACGATCAACTCAAAGAAAAGATTAATAATCAGTTACCTTGGAACAAAGGAAGGTTGAGTGTGAGTTCCATACAGACCATATATATAAATAATTGTATATATAATTTATAAACCAAAGAAAACCCTATAATAATATACTATAGAGTATATATATATAATTTAATTAAGGTGGTACGGGGACAGACGGAGCACCGACGACGTTACAAGCGTCGCCGTCACTTTGTCTGGAAGAAGCGACGTCAAGTCTAACGGTGGTGACAGTTGGTGGGCGTTTCCGTTTCTTTTTCTCGTAAGGGATCCCGCGGGCCTTGGCCTGACTCTCTCTGACTTCCCTCAAGTAAATCCTGACCGCACGTGCGGCGAACGGGTTCGAATCGGGCCGTCCACCGTTCTCCTCGTAGGCAGCTCTCAGCCGTCCGATGAGAGCATCGAGAGATCCCCAGGCTTGCTTGAGAGGGCAGGAGCAAGGAGACGGAGGCTGCTGATGGCCGAAGTAAGGACAAGCCGCCACGTGGACTTTGGTCTTGCCGAACTGATCAAGGTACTTGAGGAACTCGATCACGTGCGCTCCGCTACACCGTGACAGGGCGAGAGGCGGCTTGTGGTTCTTGAGGTACTGCAAGAAGGTGTTCCAGTCGCGACGCTTCTGTGACTCATACCTGCTAGGCGTAGCCGGTGGCGAAGAGACGAAAGATGGACCTGCCGGGTCGTCTCCTCTTACCGGGTCGGATCGTTGTGACCCGGAATCCACCGATTCCATTAGGGTTTTTTTTCTTGTGTGCGTTTGATTTAGCGTTGAGTTTTGAGAATAGAGAAAGGATCGATAACTTTTTAGTGTTTAGTTAAAAGAGAGAGAGATAAAGAGAGAGAAAGAGTGTGAAGCTTTGTTATTAGGTTTTGGGGTTTTATTTATTTAATTGTTCAAAACAGACAAAAAAAAAAAAGATATAAGAGGAAGAAGAAAAAAAAAAACAGAGGGGTTTGGGCTGAATAGTGTGAATTGTGAAAAGAAGAAGGAGAAGAAGAAACTAAATCACGTGGTCATGACCCTACTCACAGGCCACTTGACACTTTTTACTATTCTATTTAGGTCAAGTGTGGACCTTTGCTTATATCTTAAAAACATTTTTTTAAAAATTAATAATGAATACCACTATTATTAGGGAATATTATTTTCTAGTGTTATTGGAATTATAAACCAATCAAGAATTGCAAGTATGGAAGTCAGATCTGAATTATTAGTTTTTGTATGTATTTTAAATAATCTCATGCTTTGTTGTTTATATTAATTTTTTCATATAATGAATGTTAATTAAATATTTAGAGTAGATTTTGTGATGAGATAGCCAATAACATGCATCAACTCAAACCATGGAAAGAAACATATGCAAATGCTGTTGTGATTTTAATCTCTCACAAATATATGCGCTACGAATACTAAAAAATCGTACTTGATGTACAGTTTATGTTTAGCCAAACATGTCAAATATATAATATATATATATATATATATATATGTATGTTAGTAACGCTTTCTAGATCTGAAGTTTCTGTAGTAAAAAGTAAATAAATAAAAAAGAAAATTATACTTTTGGTGTACTGATGAATTGATGATGATCGAAATCTGTAGGTATAACACCCTATTTCCTTTGATATATATTTTCGTTTTGGTATTTCTCTAAATATCTAATCACTCAAATGCATGTGAAACCATTTATATAGTTATATCTCAATATAAATTTACAATGTTGCAAGAACCGTCATTATATTTCTATCAAATTGCTTGTATATATATATTTGTTAAGCAGAAAAAAGAAAGATGAAGGGTACGGTTATGCATGTCGTTTTTATAGATATGTGACACAAATATGGAAAAAGTTCATCTATTTTGTCTTTTAATTTAAACGAGAGATGGTAGGTATTATCATTGCGCTGGTCGTTAACATATCAAATCGTATGTTAGAAAAAAAAAACATTATAATCGAATACACACTCGAACCTCTGAATCTTGGTAGTATTAGTGAATGAATGATTCCCAAAAGCAATTCACTTATATATGGTTTTGATTTTTGATCTGAAATTTCTTATAGTTAGCAAATTAACCTACATTCAACGTACGAATGTATTTTTATTTTTTTGGTTTGTACCAGGCAATACCGAATTCGCTCGTTCAAAACGCATCTGATTACATATTATAAAGATGGACCACATTGGTTGAGCGAGTGATATCAATGAAAGGACTAGTTATTTGGAATCTGACAAACATAAAAGTTGGAAAACTCAGAGTCGAGTACATCTCCACCATCCAAATTTGGCAAAATTATAAAAACCTATTTGGTCCCACCCTGCACTACATATGCGTACGTGCGTGTGTGCCTTCAAATTATTTTCTTGCAGAGACTTGTAGAAGTCACATAGAAAACATCTTCACACTTACCTTGTACTCCCGTTTTTTACAGCTTCCAAAAAGTATAGAGATATATCATAGGACGTGACAGTACTGATCGAGCGATACTGATTGGATTCAGTATATTACCCTAACCCTAGTTTAAAAAAAAAATATTATATATCAAAAAGGTTTCGGTAGGTCAAACTAGCATGAATTCGTATTTTCACTATTTCTCAAACTAATTGATCATACTTTATTCTTTATGACATATTGACATCAATCAATGAGTTCGATATATGGCTGCAGTTAGTATAAAAAGTAAACATAGTTTAGACTGCCATTTCCTCAGTGTATTGTTGTCTGTATTTTAGTTTAGAATGCATTGCTGTTGTTGCTGTTTGTTTTATCCAGTAGTAAACTCAATTAGAGATTAGGTACTGTCTTTTTGAACATATATATACACAATAGCATGGTATGCCCATTGATAGGACAGGACGTCTTGATCTCTTATATATGGATTTTTTCTTGAATCGGAATGCACTGCGTTAATTTTCAAGATTCTTGCAAGTATGACAACCTACTTAAAGAGGGTTATGACTATTTATAGTAACTTTTTGCCTGATAGCGTTCTATTCTGCGAGCGCCGGACACTAGCCAAATGAAAAAGGTAAGACATGATTTACATATACATAAAGCTATTTTCACATCAGCTCATATCTTTACGATATATATATATTATTGTATTATACATGCATGGCTTAAATTTTAGAATTTTTAATTAGCTTAAATTTTACTAGTTATAGTTCTAATACATAATTAAAACAAGTAATGATATCATGTAAAGAGAGGTCGTCTAATACAAAAACTCAACAGCAGCTGGATATGTTGAGAAAACAAAAGAACAAAAGGATCCGATGCCTATTTTTGTCTACCACTATGGATATTAAGGAGGACATAGAAGTCAATGTTGCAGCCCCCACAATGTGTTGATGAACAATAGAATATATGAGTAAGAATGACAAACTTAAATTCAAATAATTGGTTGGTGGCTTGGTGCTTACGACCCACCACCCACACACATCAATAGCTTTATAACGACTATTCAATCTCATTAATTTGTTTCCCTGGTGGATGGTGATAAATGATCATATCATACGATCGATTTTTTTTGTCTTTCCAAAACTTATCACAGCTGCCTGTCTCAAAAGGATTCTCATATGAGAATTCGGAATTTAAGACTGACTTTTGAAACGTTCTGAAAACTGTGAATTTCTTTATACAATAATTGCTAGATAAATATTTCTTCATTTTTTACGTATTAGTAACATATAAATATATTTATATCGCAGATGGTCCCGTAGCTCAGTTGGTTAGAGCGTTGGTCTTATGAGCCGAAGGTCGCGGGTTCGAGCCCCGCCGGGACCATATTTTCAGTATTTATTTGACCCTTATTTTGGTGACCATCATTACACGTTTTTTTTTTTTTTTTTTCGAAAACCATTACACGTTCTTAACAAACAATAACCTTTTTCTCAGTTGTCAATTGTATATAACGTAGTTTCTAACATTTTACTAGCACACGTAACTATGAATCAGTCTGTTGACTGTCCTAACCCAAGGAAACTGAACACTGTACTACCAATTACTCGACATGGCAGAGTAATTTCGTATATATAGTACTAAAATTGATTATTTTGAAGTATATAACAATTTGAAATTACAATTTGGTAGTATGAAGAACAATATTTGGAGGATAAGTTAAGAACTGGGTTACCAAAATAAGCCCAGTGTTATCTGCAACCACACTCGCAGAGTAAAGTAAAATAAAAAACTTTAAGACTGAGAGTTGTTGAGATTTGTGGTAATAGTTGTTGTTCGGATTCAGTCCATGAGTTTATAACGCTTCTCTTGCACACCAGAAACTCCCATCTGTATCTCTATGATAGTGTGAAGTGGCATCTGTTGAAACATTCATAAATGTTATCATGTGTACGACATCCAAAACTATCTGAAAGAGCTTATCACTTAATGGTTTTAAGATACCCCTCATGTATTCTAATTTAGATTTACCTCTATCTGGGGTATTTCTTTGAGAGGACGATCCGCAAAATATGCATACAAGGCTCTCAGAACAGCCTGCATTAAAAGGCCAACCGAAAGAGGAAGATTGGAACTCAGTGACAAGTCAGAGAAGTTTTCAACAGCAAAATTTAAGGTTTGTGTTTTTCTTTTCAAAGTATTACAGTTTTTAAGCCGCCAGAATTTGATCATGTCGACGATTTCTTTAAAACTCCAGAGCCAAGGGATTTAGACATTATATAATAAAACAGATCGTTTGGAGTATAACCTGGTGAGATATCACGACGACAGGAGCTCTTTGTCGTTCTAACTCAATGATCACAGGTTCAAGCCTGCATTATCAAGGAAGCCATATTTTCTTGTTGAGGTTAAGTTTATGACTAAACTTAGAAGAAGTACAAGAGAAGAACTTACCGTTGAATTACATCAAGGTAGGACTCTCCACGAGGGTACCGGTATCGCAATTTGTCCTTTTTCCGAGATCTGCAGTCATATCACCAAAGATGAGTTAGAGAAGTCTGAAATTTTATTGCCTGTTCGACGAGGGTATCAATGTCGCAACTATTAATGCTCTTTTACATAAACAGAATTGACTAAGTCACTTACTCGTACTCTTCTGGCATATTCTTCTTTACCTCTTCATATGTCATCCCATCGCAAACTCCAGCATTGATCTCGTCCAGGGCACGCCATTGCACCTAAGATGAATATATGAGAAATCGATTTCCTCAAACAGCAAAATATTATACACATGAAGAGTCAGACGACTTTCTGGCAGTAGGTAAACACCAACCTTTGGGAATCCGACAATGGAACTTGCTGTTAAGTTTGTTCTCTGAAGTGTACTGGTCCAAATCTGAGATAAATAAAAGCAATTGATATAAGCGTCTGATTAAGAACTTTTTTTGTTTCCAGATCAACCAAGTATGGAACTGATTGATCCCTTGAGAACCAGTGCCAAAAGAGGCTTCAAGGATGACTTTAATGAGTGAGATGGTGTATTTAAACCAAATTAATATTGTATCAACCAAGAAATGATAGTATCCCTTGGTCCTGAGACACTTTTCATAACTGAATTCATCTGATTTAGAGTTTAAACCTTTCGGGACAAAATGATTTAACGGAGGAAATGATCATCTACACAAAGCCAGGAACAGCCATAAATATTGGTGCAAGGAAAGGAATGGCATGACAAAAACCTACACCGATCAAGTAATTCAGATATCAAATGTGTAACCTATAGATTCACCATTATATACTGGCTATCACGGATAAGTTATACCAATTGGAAACGAAAGGATTAGACCTCGGAAAGGTTCAGTTCTTAACAGAAATTTCCAATTAAAACCTCAAATTGTGAAACGTGTTTCATTGCACCCAGGTCAAGCATCAAGCATCAAGTTTTCTTAGACACAATTTCCAATGCAGCAAATCCTACATATTGTAGCTTGTTTATGGGACTTACCGAAGCAGCCTTTTCAGATTTAAGTCGCTTTTCAACAAAGCTGGCAAGTTTCTTAGCGTACAGTTTTCCAGATTCACTGCATTATAAAGTTGCAAAAGGTTATGAGAAAAAGTTTTCCGCATTTAAACGAGAAAAACAAATTTGGATCTAAATTAGCATACCATGTGGTGATCTCACAACAAAATGATATTTTAAAACGAAATTTGAAAGCGAGAGACTTGTCAAACCAATCTAAGGGATGAATTCATAAGGAAAACAGATGTGATGGGAAAACCAAAAAAAACACCGAAACAATCAGACAGCATTTGGAAGAAACAGAGCCGAGAACGTACCTTATCACGCTATCTCCTCCAATTCTGCCTCTAACATTATCCATGCTTTCTCCATGCCGAGTGAGTAGTATTGGTCGTGGTGTGAGATGCGTATTGACCTAGAAGAAAATCAGCGCCTTCAAAGATCTAAGATGTTGTGAACACTAAGTATTTTTTATATAATTAGCCAACGAATGTTGAGTCTGTTGGCGATGGACACAGTGACCTATGCAAATATATTACTTGTAAGCTAAAGTTTGCAAGTTGCAAACAGGCTAAAGTCGTGTCAATATAGAAACAAGTAAGAGATATAGCCTATTCAATTCTGTATAATGGATTTGTACCAAGAAAAACACAATTCTCCCAGGAAGGTAACCACTAATATTGTTCACCTGCAACAAAAATAGAATAAAAGCCATGAAGAGTTAAAACCATCAAGTATCAATATTGAGATCAAGATTACATGAAATAGCCATGTGAAACGCCAAATTATTTAACAAAAACAGATAGAGACTTACTTGTATCTGTCCACCATTCCCGCTGACCATATCAATCATTTTAATGTAAGAACCTTCTTCTACAGGCTCATAAACCTGGCAAAAAAGAGTAAGCACATTTGTATCAAGTACCATGATAATAGTGCATCAAAGAAAAGTTAGCTAAGCTTAAAAAGGTAATTAAAAGACGTTTAGAAAGTGCAGGTTTGTTTACTGACCCTCTCATAATTGGCTAAACGATCTCTAAAGTCTCGTACTCCAGCTTCAAAATCCGTTCTGCAGGGTAGCATAAACTAAACTTAGTTGACCCGAGAAAGAGAACGTAAAATACAAGTTACTGAGCAAGCATCACACTCTTCTGAATAGTCAGGACTTTGCTGGATTTTAAGACGTATGTTCCTTTCAATAATGCGCTCATCATTGCATAGTGTTTCCAGAAAAATGATCTGCATAAGAGATAAAAGGTAAATTAGTTACGGATGATAATTCCAAATCCAATATTAGCTGAAGGTGGTCATGACAGCATCACAGGCGCTGCATCAAAGCAATTCGTTAAAAATAAACACTGCTAACCAAGCATGCTTTCTACAGAAGAATAATTGTGCTATTATATGAGAAACAAAAGCACAGTATATCAAAGCTTCAATACCTTACACTTTCCTTCAGCCATTTTCATCAACATGTTCCGTCGAACTCGTGTGCTATTAGTTGCATCAAAGATTCCAACCTACAGCTAAAAACTATTTACAATGCAGTATATAAAAAACAGGAACTTACATCTAACCAAGATACTTACTTGACCACCTTCCTGCATCCAAGCTATCATGTCCTCCATTGCAAGTGCTGCTACCTAGTGGCATGTGATATATTAAAACTATGTGCAAAGAAGAAGATAAACAGTGTTAACATTTACCACTGAAATAAAACACCTCCCAATATGACAAATTTAAGTTGGAAATATCATAAGAAAGATTTAGACACACAAATTAGAAGACACAGCCGGAAAATGGCATATTAAAATTATTCAATTTTCATTTACCTCAGTCCGTGCCTCTACACCTTCAGGATTGTCAGCTCGGAAGAAATCAGCACTCTACATAAGGCTCATTCGTTTTCAATCACAAATCATCCAAAACAAGGACAAAGTGTAAGACCTCAGATTAAGAACCAAGCATTACCTGGTTAACTCCATGTTTAAGCCGTCGATACTGCGAAGAAACGGAGCAGTTCTCGAGTTAATCTTTCCAACAGGGGTTAAAATATGACAGGGTATGCTAAAGCAATCAATGATTGTTCCAAAAGAATAGCTAACCTTTCCAACATTAAAATGTTTAGTATCATGTCCCAACCAGCGTAAATATCTTGTCAACTTTGCTGCAGTAAAAGTTTTTCCTCGAGCTGGCAAGCCAACCTAGTACAATTTTTCCCGAAATGATGTTAAATATAACATCCAGTTCCTTTTCTTTTTCATTTATGTCTATAAGTTAACTAAAATAGCCAGCTCCATCAATCAAACTAGGAAATATAAGCTAAACGGCCTACAGAAACTATGAACAACATCTATGTGGCTAAAATTACCAGGACAATAGCTAGATGTCTATCTTCTTTCGGCCCAAGCATTTGATCAGCTACTGCTGCTGCGGCAACAGCTCCTGCAGCGGCTGGCATTGAATTCTAACAATAAAAACGAATAAAAGGGTGACAACAGTATAAAAAAAATCTTAAATTTCAGATGACTCCACTGAAAGATAGAAACTAGCTCAGGCCAAACCTTGATTTGCTTGGTATCGATCAAAAAAGAGCTTGCGCTAATAGACTTGATTAGCCTAGGGGAGCCAACACCGCGGTCAACAAAGAGTCCCTTTTGACCATCTTTCTGCAGAAACGGTGAGAGTGTTCCCACTGACTTTGACTCAGCCTCTCCTGAAGCCGAATAGATATTTGAGGAATCAGGAACTATGATCGTCATTTCCTATAGGTAAAATGTATGGCAATGGTCAAATAAGAAAGCCGAAAGTTAACTAATGGAGGATCTGAATCTACTAAGCAACTAATCAAAGTAGCACCTTTGCAGATGGAGATCCATCAACCCTAACATCAGAATCTTCAGAAACGTTTGGTGCTGTGGTTGTAGTCTTATCATTAAGAAACGAACCAGAAGCTGAAAGAGATCGTGGATTCTCGGCATTGTCAGCCGCATAAACAAGGGACGAGTTTGCAGAAGGTGCAGGAGCAGGAACCTCATAATGAGCAAGATCGAGCTCCAAACTTTCTGGACACTGCTATAATACATCAAAGAAAATTTTCATTCTCAGGATTGGTCAACAAGTTTATTTCTATTCTTGATTGATATCAGAAGTTGCAGTAGAGAAAAACGACATTAAGGATAAATGGTGAGCAGAGAGAACTAATTTCTGCTGTTTTAGTTGACATGACTAAAACAGATAGAAGGAAAATGCAGTAAAAACAAAGAAGTAAAAGAGCAAACTACCTCAAGAGATTTTGGATCAGGATTAATGCTGACATCAGGAATTCCCCGTACTGTAGAAGGCTGGAGATTCTCCCTATAAGCTCTCCAACTAGTAGCAAGATCAAATGGCGAAACCCTGTCAGCTTTGATGAAGACTCGGAATTCAACAATCACATCACCTTCCAGCCTAAACAGAGCTAATCTAGCATCTCCTTGTAAGGAACCACCAGTAAGAAGCCTATTTTGACCCTCCTCCACTATGCAAGGCGTATTTCTGTTCTTTGGCTTCAACAAGAACTTGAAATCCAAAGTCTCTACACAGGAAACCAAACCAAAATCAAAAAAAGGTGATGCAGATGATTAGATTACAGGTCACAGCTTGGATTATAACACAGGCTTCAACTAGTATGCTAAACAAGTCCTCAAAATTGAGTAATACCGTGATCAGGAGGAACAACGAAGCTCAGTTCAGACATTGACGCGGATTCACGTTGCAACGGCAGCTGTTAATCAAAATTGAAAACGCAGAAACGCAATCAAATTCAGGATGGATGAATCGGAAGGAAAGACGAAGAAGATTTAAAAAAAAAATCAAAGGGATTCTCACAGCTTTAGAGGGATCCCAGGAACCGATGAGGGGAAGAGAGCCGTAGACATGAGGAGTGAGCTCGCCTTCGACCTTAGAGTTCTCCATTTTGAGTGAAACGTAGAGCTGACCTCCTCCGCCATTGGAACCATCGTCATCATCCTCAGTATTCTTCGATGCACCTGACCCCATCGAAACCACCGTCGACGTTCTTACTTCTTCTGTTATTTTGATTTGAATTAATGAAGAAGAAGAATGATTGCGCAACAGAAAGAAAAAAAAATCAAACGGATAAGAGATTTGAGAGCAAGGAGAAGAAGCGAAGCCGCTTGCTCCGCAGCTTTTCTTATTTCTTATTTTCCTTTTTTTCGGAAAATTTCGGTTGTCCTGAGTGGGACATTGGGATAACCGGATAAGAGCAAATACGTGGTGGTTGGTTAATTGGTTTGGGTCGTTTCGGGTCCGATAGTTTTAGGTCGGGTCGGGTCGGATCGGATCGTATACTTTGCTTGTGCTTGTTGGGCCTATGTTGCCGACTCGTATTATATATCTGATTGCTTGTGCTTTACTGGGCCTATGTTTCCATCTCCGAGGTTTTCCTTTATTATATTGTATCAGTGTCTTGCTCTTGAAATAGAGAGACCTGTAGCTTCTTCAGAGCCGAGGTTTGCTCACTCGCTTCTTGTTCTGTTTCGTCTTCGCCAGTAGTTTTAAATATTGACATCAGTAGTAACCTTAGGTTTCTGGAATTTGAGGTGTGGGTTTTATGTTTTTGCTTGTTGCATTCGAAAATAGGGATGAACACTGCAGGCTTGGATAGTACAATAATTTTGAGTCATACTTCCTTACATATCTAATGCATAATCTCAAAAGCTAGATTACATAACATGGTTCATTCTCTTAGTCATTGCATCACCTATATCACAACACAAGTCTTTTAATTTTATACTCAAATTCCAAACCAACCTAGAATTGTTTTCAGAGATATGTCAACAGTTGCATCCTTATCTTCTGGGTTTTGTAGTGATCTTCTTTAGCTCATTAAATATGTTTAATGTTTCTCCATCAAAACCTCCCGCAAACTGAATTGAATCGTTGGTTAGGAAAGAACCAAATAGATATGAACATGGCTTATTATAGCAGATAAGTTTCTATGACGTTTATCTACCTGGTGTATTGTGTAGGCAAATCGAACCCCTTGAAGCATAAGATTTCCTTCTTTACCAGTTCCGTTTGATTCCAGCTCGTTGGTTATTCGCTTCATGTACTCCTGAGCTAGCCTCAGCGAGCTGTATTTTAGCTGCAACAAGGTAAAGGTTCCTCAAATCTTCTGTCAAAGTAGTGGTGGATGTAAATCTAAGCAAATTTTTATGTCACCAGTTTAATACTGGCAACCTTTCTTGAAGTTGGTAAAATGGCTGATTCATTTTGGAATAGATGGACTATATATTTTTCATAGAATGTTTGAGCTATCAATAGTTTAGTATAGGTATCTTTGCATCTCTTTATGCTAGTCCATAATTTCTTTTTTATGTTCTTTTGTGTACATGTGTTTGTTTCCATCATAATCAATTAATCAGATTTTATTGGTATATTTTAGATATCAGTCACCTAACCTGTCCAATCAATCCTGTGTCGAGCATCCACTCCCACGGTATCTGAAAGTCCTTGTATCTCTTCCCTGTACTGTCTCTCATCTTCTCTGTGTTGTTAACACTTTCCTCTAACCTGAAAATTTTGAAGATTTAAGGCCATTAACTCGTGTAATTGGTTAAGATCAGGACATTACTGGTAATTATATTCTTTATACATGCTCGCCTGTCTTGCAACGATTGAATCCTTTGCAAGGCCTGCGTCAGAGAATCCTTTGGATTGTCCTTGAATGATGAAATCTCTGATTTAAGGTTTTTTAGCCTTTTGTAGTTGCAAGCAGCCTCTCTTAGTGAGTCTGCTTTTCGTTCTGGCCATTTAGGGAAATGCTTTAGGACGGCCCTTTCATCAACCAAGGAAGATAGTTCTTCGTCTATCCATTTCACAAATGTCTCCACTTCTGATATGTCTATAAATGTTGCAGCCTCCACTTTACTAATCAAGATATGGATATGATCTCTGTGTCTGTCAGTGTCAGATTTAATCTGCAAATGCGCAAACACCGTTAGGAGATCTTGCCATGCTAAATCTGTTAATTCTTGGCACCTAGATTATACAGTTGTGATGGAGATTTCATATGTTATTATGGAGAAAGTTTATACTTTACAGTACTTACATCTAATAGATATTTGGAGCGATTCTCGATTTCACCAATCATGTTTTTGCTGAATGCAGGAGACATAGCTCCATTCTGATTGATCTTGTTCCCCATATGAGACTCTCTCTTCGTCAGGGCACGATAAAATTCTACAACTTCTGGAGCACGACGTACAGATCTTTTTCCAAGTGTTGTCTTTGATGGAAGTGGTGGCGGTGGTGGCGGCTTTATCGCTGTAGACTGTACTTGGACCATTGGCTTGAGATTTGGATTCCTGACCTCTTGACCCTTTGTGTTGGATTTGACACTCTCTGATGCTTTCAGGTTAACTCCGTCTGTATTGCCACCATCATATGAGCTCTGCAACTTCTTCCATAACATTGATTTCCTCTCATTGTCATGTGCTTTAAGATTGCTTACTTGTGCTCTTAGGCGAGTGACTTCTTGACGCAGCTCGTGGTTTTCCTTCTCCAGCTTGTCGTTCTTTATTAGAGAAGCTTGAAGCTCCTTAACGAGACGCATGAGATCCGAATCATCTTCTCTATTTGGTAACATTTCTGTGAATCCCCTTGTTCTAGTAGTATGAGTTTGTTTTTCTTTGAGGGGAAATGTTTCTCCTTTTTATGACATGCCTTTAAATGACTTCGCGATGAAGAATTATAGACTCACCTAAACCTTTGATGTTCACTTTTGCGTGTAGCTAATTGCAAATTACAGTGCAGCCACAGAACAAGACTCTTCTCTGGAGTGACCTCTTCTTTTCTAAGCTGGATTCGACCCTAGAATACTGCATATTACGGCCTAAGCTCTTGTGTGAAGGAAACTAAGGTCATCATCTTGAATGATTATGTTCAAGATTATTCATGCTTTGATGCGCATGGTTTGTCTAATTACTTTTATTACTTTCCTCTTTTTTCTAAATTGCAGATTAAGTTAGAAGATCCTCTGGGTCCGCAAATAAGTCACAGGTAAGCAAGTACTTTTACATAGCCTTCCTCATCACATAAGAAGATAGATAAGATAGTTTATTATGTTGAAGCTTCATTAGCTTCTTTTTTGGGTCAATGAAGCTTCATTAGCTTTAGTTCGTAAGGAAATGTGAGCCATCAGGTACGCGTATGGCTTACCTCCCAAGTAATAGTCATTTGCTGAACAAGCTTCGTGTCTCATTCTCTCACCCACTTTTTAATCCACGTCGTACGTCCACGTATGGGTTCTTTAGATAGCTTTTCTAATATAACGTTCGCAGTAGCGTCATGGACTAAGCGTTCTCGTTCTAACTTAACAATTCACTCGTTTATACAAAACTACACTTCAAATTTTCATAAGAAATACACAAATTTGAGTAGTGCATACTTAAAAGTATTCACATAAGTCGCAGGCCAGGACTCCAGATCACTAATGTTTTTTTTTTTTTCTAATTACGAAATTTATCAAAAAAAACTGAAAAAAAGTTTTTGTTTCTTTTGTAAATGGCAATCAGCTGTCCTTGGAGCATTTAACTTGTGAACTTTATTATTCTCTGCATCTGAAGCAAAGGTAGACTCGAAAATGATATCGCACCGTACAATACTTTCTCCTACTTTTTTCATTTTCCTTATTTAGCTTTCATCATTTAGTTTCAGGCTAATCTAGAAAACGAAGCCTTCTTGTGTTGTTGTCCAACCAAAAAAAACATGAGTTATGTGCATTGTCTTTTTATATTTTTGTAAAGTGTAAAATTATAAATGTGTCTAATTCATTGAAATCTTGCTTAGTGCTGCTCTGCATCATGTAGTAAGAACTCAAAATGGTCATCTATCATGCTATGCTATGGTTTCTTTACTACCTTTTAATTCTGGAGAAGGTAAAGTAAAGCACCTAATAATTAACGTTGAGGTCCAACCTAAAAAAAAAACAATTCAACCAGGTAGATTCTATAATAATCAATTGGTTACGGTAATAAAAGTTTAGTTATCTTTAGTTATATGAAAACTATGTTGTATAATCACATTTGAATGATTTAAATTTTATTAATTCCGCTACATTCCAACTTTTATAAAACTTTAACAATTAATTCAGTTTCCTTAATTATTCATCATTGACATGCAAATTGTTCATCTTTTAATTTTCTTCTCCAGCCATCGGCCATGGATCGGTTACTACAAAACACACATGCTAAACTCATGGTTCGTGACATCCACTGCCTGACACAGTCGTCTACAGAGTCCAACTCATACTCTGTAGGTGGTGGCGCGCTCGTCTCACGCCTAGAGACAGTGGGCACAATCGTCTCTCGCGACCTGACCCCAAAGTTCCTCAAGTTTGGCGTCGACGATGGCACGGGCTGCGTCACGTGCATCCTCTGGCTCAACCAACTCACTTCTTCTTACTTCTCCCGGTTGGATCCAACCACGATTCTGCTCCTCGCAAGCACCGCGCGGAAACAAGCAGCAGAGATCAGAATCGGAGCCGTGGCTCGCGTTCGCGGCCGCGTTGGCTCGTACAGGGGAGTGATGCAGATCACGGTTACGGTGGTGGTTATCGAGAGAGACCCAAACGCGGAGATCTTGCACTGGTTGGAGTGTTTAAGGCTCGGGAAAAGTTGCTATCGTATTCAAAGTTAGATTAACTCGTGTTTTTTTCAAGGCAAAAGTTAATTGCTTATAAAATATTTGAAGAGAGTTTCAACCTAAACGCATGAAGCAACCAATTGCAAAGAGAGTACTCATACAATCTGTAGGCCCATTAAAGCGAATCCCATTCTCAATCTCAGCCCTAGTCGATATCGAGAATACGAGATCCAATCAAAAAATCAACGGCACAAGTGCTTCAACCAATTTAGATTTCTTATTATTTACTTTTTAGGGCAAAAAATACAGTATTTTACATAATCAATTGAGATTTGGACCCAAAAAAAAAAAAGACATATTTAATCAATTGAGAAAAAAGTTGTATTAAAAAATCACAAACGAAATGCTTATTTGAGAAAAAACAAGTACTCTACTGATCACACAAAAACATTATTAAACACGTACGGAATTAATGTGTGAATAAAACAACGGAGGGAAAAAAGAGAGTTGGACTAATTAAGATTCAGATGAGAAACTCTTCCAATTTCATAGAGAAAACAGATTGATCGATCACCATGCAAGATTCGATGAATCAGTCGTCATGCGGTGAGAGATGTATATAGAGCAAAGTTACTTTACACGTTAACGTTTGGAAATTATGTACGCGTTTACTAGATTGAGTTTAAACTTACACAATATTTTTTTTTTCCTATTTTAAACTTTTCATATACAAACGCTATACTAAAGAAAAACAGTAATCACACTAATACGAGTAGAAGAATCACACATGTACATCAAGAATTGATTTCTACAAATTAACAATTTAGCGCGATCAGGTAAATTATCAGATCGAACCTCAACCATAAATGAAAGGATGACCACCAGGAAATAAATACTCTGGCCACTACTGAACCAAGATTAAACCGGCTAAAATAACCGATAAAGCCAACCAACCGGCTGTTCCTTGAAGATTCCTGGTTCCGCTTGATCTATGATGCGATCCGCCACCACCCGTATGAATCGGAATCACATGACGACTTTTGCTTCCCCTGCTGCCACCGCCCCCTCGTCCTCCACCACCGCCTCCTCTTTTGATGACGACAGCTAATTCCCGAGCCTTTCCTTCAAACCCAACAACGTCTTCTGACTTTGAGTCGTCTTCACTGAGAGGAAGAGTCTCGTGGTTCTTATCGACTGAGGTAGGTCGTGATGAGCTCACGGAATGAAAACGCTGCACAAGAAGAAATACAAAGAGAATGTACAATACCAACGATGTTCTTTTCATACCCATTTTTTTCTTGTTTATGTGTGTATTTTTATTTGATCTCACTTTTCTCTGTTGCGTTGCTCTCTTTCTTCTACTTATATAGATTTCGTTTCCATTGTCAAACCGAAAAAGAACAAAACGCGGCAGAAGTGGTTGCCACTTTCGACGTAGTCTCTCTCTTTGAAGCTGCCACGAAATTATCTTATAAATTAATGCTTATCAATTTGAACTTTATTTTATACAATATTGATTTTATGAAGGACCAAAAATTATTAAATAAGTATAAAAGGGATGTTAACAAAATAAATAAGGATAAAAGGGGGTTTTTGAGATGTTTGTTCTCGTAGATAAATATATAAAATCATTTTATGGTACATTTTTTTTGCCCTAGTACTTTGTTTGTCGACGGAAACAAATTATAGTTGGTTTAGCTAATAAAATACAGTAGCTTCGATACAAATTATATAATTTAAAGTTCGGCCGCGTGTATAAGTTGACATGTGGGATGTCATTCTTCGCACTCTTACGGAAATCATAATGGCTTTAATTCATATGTTAACCAAATCTTGATTTTTCATGCATATTTACATCTACATAAAATATTAATCAGGAAAAATCTTGTTTAAAACATTACATTTTAGTTAAAACAAGATAAATTAAAATCTAAATTTTGCTTAAAATTAGAACTGAAGCCAAATTATTCTGATTTTCTATAAAGTAATAAATTTTAGATAAGAAGACACAGACAAAAGTGACAACAGAAAATAATCTCATTCTTTTAGGGTTTACATATCTCATTTAAATCAAAGTACAAGTAGCCTGTCATCCTTTTAGCGATTTTTTTTTCCTGTTCATCTCTAAATGACTGTTGAAAAAAAATATATATATGTTTGTAATCTATACAGTTAAAAGGGTGTTAATCAATCATAAAATCCAAGCATCATTAATTCTTATGTACTAAAAAAATATGGTGTTATTGGAATATTTTTGTTAATTTTTTTTTGGTAGGAACTAGAAAATTGTTTTTTTTGTTTTTTTGGTAGGAACTAAAAAATTGTTTATATCTATACATTTATCCAATTAAACACATGTCATTCAATCATAAATTTTAATCTAAACATATTTCATTGTTATGCTCACTCTTATTGGAAATTAATATTATAATTGTGCTTTAGGGATTGCTATACAGTATGAAAATGATGTTATAACTTCAGAATTTATATCTTGAGAATATTGTTTAATTCAAAAGTCATAGATATTTAGGATTAAACTTTAAAACTTTTATAATGATAAAAGGGAGATTGAGAAAAATATGTATATAATAAAAATAAGATTCTAAACAACAATCTGAGGACGTCAGTAAATTTGAAGGTCTTGGAATTTGAGATGCTGCTAATTTGCGTTGTCCTCGAAGACTAGAGCAAAGTAAATTGGCAATGACCATAAACAAAAAAAATCAAATGCATTCGCTTAAAAAAATATAATAAAATAGGACTTCTGATTCTTGTCCATGAACAAACACTTTTCCATCCTCAAAATAAGACCATCCAAAAAGGATTCATGAACTTGAAACAATGAAACCAATGTACTCTTTCAGATAATCACCTTAAGAGTATCTTTCTCCGGAATCTCCCATATCATCCTGACGCTTTCGACTCAAAAACTATAGACCCAAAACGACTCAGCAAAAAACCCGACCCCAAGCAATCCCCCAACCACTTGATATGACTCGACAACAGATGTATAGATAGATAGTGCCAAGACAATGACTCGTGATGCATCAAAAAAACAATTTTGAGGCTAAATTACCTCGCCAGGAATTTGGCAGCTTAAATGCTGATCCATCTTAAGTAGAGGAACCAGTTTCTTCGGTTTTCTTTTCTTCACCAGCTTTCTCCACCTCACTCTTTTTGGTTTCCTCTGCGTCTACTTCAGTCTTCACCTTCTCCACAGGTTTCTCTTCAGTTTTCTCCTCTGTCTTTTTCTCTTCCACAATCAATTTCTCAAGAAGACCAGCGGTATCAGAAGCATCTTTGCTCTCTTCTTTCTCTTCTTCTGATTCAGCAACTTCCTTGAACTTTTGCATAAATGTTTTGCAATCTGATAAGGAAAATAAGACATGGTTACCCATTTAGTTTAAACACATACTTGACCACCTCAAGATCAATATCTCTTTATAATGTCAGCACAATCTAGCAGACAGTACTTATTTAGACAATTTCTGAACACTTATAAGGCAAATGGAGTTAATAGCGATTTTCAAAACTTGGTAATGGGAGTGCCATATTCCGTGGAAATTGAAAAGCTAAGCAATTCACAGTCCCTAAGTAGCCTATGATGAAAGCTCTAAGGACCCCCAAGAACAAGTAGCCATATAACAAGGATAATTCCAAGACCCTTACGTAATCTAAACCATAAATTCTATCAAAGCTGTACTGAAACTAAATAAGGCAAAGCAACATAAATATGGGGATACGGTCATAAAATAAATCAGGTAACTGAAGGAGAAGGCTAGTATAAGATATGGCACATCTCAGTCAAAAGCCATCTCCGTTAGAAAAATAACTCCATAACGTGACAATATCCAATCGAACAAAGAAAAAAAGAATGCAAAATTTATCTCAAACTCACTCTCGATTGAAGCAAAACGGATGCAGAAAAGCTCATCCTTGAGTTCGCCATCAGCAAAGTCACGAGCGTGCCATACACATGACTTTTCATTTCCAACGTGTTCCTGAACAGTCATGCCCGTTTTAACTGCAGAAACAGCAGAAGCGGAAGATACATACGTAAAGAGTAAACTAAATACGGATCCAGATGAAACTCAATAAAGCATCCTAAACAGAAATTTTACCGAAGTGATTGGCACAGATCTTCAAAGTTTTTGATTGCCTCATAACAAGACGAATCTTGCCAGTGTTCTTATGCTTTAAAAGCTTCACAGTACCAGCTCCTCTCTCCTTCCACTGATTCGCATCCTTATCGAACCGATACAGCTTCGATTTCCTTCAGAGTCACAAAAAAATAATAATTAAGTCAAACATTTCTAAGAAGACTATCGTCCGCTCATCGCCAAAAGCAAAACCCTATAGATTCGATCAGATCCAGTTGACCTAGATAACCAAAAAAATAATCAGAGAGCAATTGAGAAATACACTTACAGATCGAGGACGGCGTCTTCGTCTTCCTCGCCGGTAGTGACGGCAACCTCCTCAAGCCTAACGATGGGAGCAACCTGAGCTCCGGTATCCTCATCCTCGTTTGCTCCGGCCTCTTCCTCGTCTCTGTGCTCGTGCTCGGGTTCGTTGGTCGCCATAGTTATCTACCGAGATTTGCTCGTGGATTCAGTTGTTCGTTCGTTACGGTGCGGCGTATGCGAGAGAGAATTTGGGGGGTTTTGTAACACAGGAGAAAACGGGAAGACAATTTTTATAAACCGCGTTGAACTGAAGCTAACAATGGGCCGATTTCTTATAAATAAATATATAAGGCCCATATAAGACCCAATTAACCCAGTTCTTTTTTGCACATGTAATTATCATCCGTTGACCACAAAAGCAAAATTCATTTTGTATATAGATGGCAAATGTATCGTATTAAAATGTTAGTTAACAATGCAATGCTTTTGGTGAAATTAGTAAACAATGCAATGCAACAACCTAATTTAAGTTGTTCAACTTTCAAGCAATGCTTTTGGTGAGTTTTTGCTGAATGTTTTACTACTATTTGGGATTTTTTGTTTGGATTGACAAGTATAGTTGTTCCGGCTATCTTAATCATGTTTTAAAATAAGCAATCTCGCGCTTATTATTTTCTTTTGCTGAGACAGCGAGCATTAACCGATCAGGTTGACTCAATGGTTCATTTAAGTGCTCCAAAATCCGAACACTTGGGAATTATCAGCTTAGTAGTAGCACATTGGCAGTAAACGTGAGTTATCAATATGATGAGGCAATGATTTGGAAGTAGGACAGTCAATCTCATCTTACCGCGTAAAAAATATAGTTTTGTCCAATCCGAAGTACATGTGCAAACAAACAGAACCTTCAGGCTGAGATTAAAAGACAACATTTCGAGTTTCTTGTTATTAATACCACGATGAGATTGATAACAATAATACATAATGCGTATAATTTTGCTAGAGACACATGTAGTATAAGCCATAATTTCCATTAAGTAATTTAACACCATCACTAATTCATATGGCAACGCCGTCGCCGAGCCCCGGTTTCCCGGCGATGTATTCGGAGACAGAGAAACGTAAATCATCGCCAAGTCATCAGCTACGTCATCGTACGGATCCGATGATGTGTTGTCCGATTCTACCCTTGGGGATTCCGAATATTCCATTGTTGTCCCGTCCTCTACTGAAGAAGCGTGGCTTCTAACTTCCACCCAACCATTTGATTCCCAAGTTGCCCCACCGGCCATCGCCAATTTACAAACCCTTGCCACCGCCGCGTTTTTGAATTCTGATCTCCACTCGCTCCCTCCTGCTTCCTCATCATCTTCTTCTTCTAAGTCAAACCCCGAGTTGACCCAGTCCAGCACGCAACGCGGAGATGATTCAGTACCTGTGGAAGATGAGTTGTGACACTTAGACAGATAAGGATGCTGCAAAAGCTGATCGCAACTCCACCTCTGATTCGGGTCTCGTTTCAGACACTTGTCTAAGAAATCACGGCCCATCTCCGACAGCGTCACGGGGAAAACGGGTAACTCGTCGGAGAAACCGATTCGACTCAGCGAGTCAACCCCGTGGTCTTCCCAAGCTGGTTTCCCAGTGAACATCTCGATGATCGTGCAGCCGAGAGACCAGACGTCGCTCTCCGGACCTTGGCACTCTCGTCTGATCACCTCCGGTGCCATCCAAAGCGGACTTCCACGTGGCGTGATCTGAGCCGTCGGTTTATTGATTCTGATCGCCGACCCAAAATCCGCCAGCTTGATCACGGAGCTCCGGCTAACGAGGACGTTCCTCGCCTTGACGTCGCAGTGAACGAATCCTTGTGAGTGGACGTGGCGGAGAGCAGAGACAAGACACGCCGTGTAAAGCTGGAGCAGAGTCTCGTCTTTGATCCCTCCGGCAGCGTAATTAGCCACGTCACCTTTTGGGAGATACTCTAAGTAGAGATTACGAAACGACGTAGTTCCTTCTTTTGAGTGACCGTCGCCGAGTAACCTCACGATGTTCGGGTGAGGCTTGAGGGAGCGGAGAACAGAGATTTCGTTTTCGAGAGACTCTGATTGAGTGGGCAGACACGTGGAGAGATCCACTGATTTCACGGCGAAAACTTCACCGTTGGTTTTGCTGGTGGCCGTGCTAACTGAACCGAAACAACCTCGTCCGATACAAGTACCACGAACCCAAGAAGAAGAGTGAGAAGTTGAAGATGACATTAAGGAAGAAGAAGTGTTGCTCTGTTTCTCCATGTGTGCCAACTTTCATATGTCGTAGTTATACAACACCAAGGCTATTTATATGTGTCTTTTGGAAGCTGTAAAACAGAAAATGTGAACGTGAAATAAAGTTGCAATTTTTTTTAGTTTCTGACATGGACAATTCTTGTATACTTGTCTTTACGATTTGTAAAGTCTCATCTTTTACAAATTTCCCACGTGGACATGTCATGTACAACACAAACTTTCGAGTTTATCATTAGATTTTTGAACAAATTCTACCATGTTCGATGGTCGGTTCTGGATTCTATCGATTTAAAATTTATATACATGTATTGAAATATATACTTGTAATCCATGCAAATTCTTCTTTTACTTTGGTGGAATGGATTAGTTGCTTTAAAAAACAGAAAAATATCATAAAAATAGAAATTAGAAGAAATTGTTTAATGTGCACTAATGACACTTGGAGAAGTTCTCGGGAAGTTTGTAAGAAACAAGGCACTTGCCCTATCTCCTTAATCCTTATCCAACAAGACTCAAGTTGCGGTTTGATCTTGTCCGTTTATATTTTACTCACAAAGGATAAAAAAACACACACACTCTCGCTTCACGCAATCGTTTTCGTTTTTATAACCTCAACATTTTCCTTTTTAAAATGGTCTCTTTTTACTAAGTTAGACAAGTGATCGGAGCATCTCGACTGATCGTGGCCAAGACAAATGAACAAAACGTGCCGATAGATTTGGAACGCTTGATATGTTGACATTTCTTTAGCTGTTGGTGTTGGTATTGGTCTTGGTGTGCGCTATTATATATTTGGTTGACCCTGGCATGATCAGACATGGAATATACGGTAAGTCGACGTACAAATCATTAACAAGGGATTCATGAATCCAAAACCATGTCTTAGCCAATCATACGAAAGGTGCACAATAATTAATTTTATATTCGTATTCAATTAGAGCATAAAGAAAGTGAAGGTGTAGAGTAGCAGAATATGTACGTGAAGTAGTTAGTGGATATCCGAATAAATATTCCCGAGTTTATAAAAGAGATGCGATGATAGAAGAGGTTGCCGAAAGGGGTTGGGTTTAAAAACGGTGGTCCAACTGGAGGTGTACGTGGCATGAAACCGTTGGTTCATGTTCTTTGACATATCAACCAGTTGTCTGAACACACATATTGGGAATTGACGTGCTTGATCAGCCTCCACGTATAGTGAAAATATTATATTACTTCTATTTTTCTTTTTGTTATTTGTTGTTGTTGGGATCATGAAGCACAAGGATTTTTACTCAAAAACGTTATCCGAAGATATCTACTGATCACGGAGATCGACTTGAGATATTGGAAGGTAGAAGATGAAATTAAGGGTTATTAATTAACTTTTTCTAACTGAAGAAGAGATGGTTGGCTCGGAAATAGTTAGTAAATTTAAAGCTTATAATTTGCTAATTGTCTATCGTACACCATAGTCTTATCTGATCTTTGAATTATTCCAAAACACACAGAAAATTTTATCACGCATTCCTAAAGAAAGAAGAAAAAATCCGCCGCTACTAAATATATATTTTAGTCAGTAATTTGTTGTGTCTCTACTCTCTAGCAAAAGCTTTGACCTTCCGCGAACGTGAAGTGCTATTTGAACGGTCCACCACTTGTTCCATATCCTCTTAAGTCTTAAGGGCAAAACTATTTTTCACCTTTTATGTGTGTATGAATAAATTACTAGACATGTCCAAAAGTTAAGATATTATTTGGAGATTTTAGGACCCATACCATATCCTTCCAACTTAGATGTATTAAGAGGAATAGGAGAATCCACTTGGAAAACAACTCAAGACAACGACATTGCAACATGTACTTTTGAATACCGTACTAAACTTTCGGACTTTTCAGTGTTTTATCGGATTAAGTTAATAGCTAAAGATATTTATCTCCTAAATATATAGTATACACTAAAAAGTACATGTCTTAAACTTTGATCTTGCGTCCGTATAAACGTTTAAATGATAAAATTTCAAAACAAAAAGGAATTAACTTTCAAAACCGAATATTGTATAATGAAACAAATTCAGTCAAAGAAACATGCTAATTTTACGTGTATATTAGATTTGTAATCATTTATCTAGTAGTCTAAACGTAAATATTTATACGATTGCTAAGATAAAAAAAAAGTAAATGTAATAATTGGATAAGTCTAACTCTACTGCTCCGGGTATTGCAAGAGGATATAACTACTAACTAGGGATGTGGATATTTTTCAATTCTCCATCGTTACGTGGTGACCGGCTTGGCCTCCACAATCAGGTACTTTGAGTATGTAAAAGTTGAACATGCTTTTTTTATTTGTGTTTCCTTCTCCTCATGTTTACTCTGTTTTAGGAATTCTATGTGTACTCTGTTTTTATAGTTTTGGAATAAGATGACAAGAAACTGAAGAAAAATACAGTAATGTTTATGATTTTTATTTAATCATAAGAAGCTTATTTTTGTCAAAGGTAGTATACACAAAAGTTTCGTTACAACTAAAATAACTAATTGAAGTTAAAAACTACCAAGAGAATGTAAGAAGGACTCCAAACTCTAACGTCTGAAATCTAAAGATGTTTTCTTATCTTTATATTTCTCCTATGGTGGTCATAAGAAGCGGCACAACGGAATCAACATCACACTGATATCGTCCAAGGAGCCTCGTGATACAGAGAGGTCAACGAGCTTCTTACAAGCTAGCAAAGGCTTCAGTTTCTGATCCATTCCCATGCAAAATGGTCGAGCTATGTCTACTGCCTCCTGATTACTAACCTTGTCCCATAAACCATCTGACGCTAAGATCAAGAACTCGTGTTGGGGATCTATTCGCAGAACCTTTGTCTCTGGATTAGATATTATCCATTGTTTGAGATGAGCATCTCCGATCCCTCTAGATACTGCTAAAGATCCTTGGATTCTCCAAACACTATTGAATGTATCAACATAACCTCCCGAGCTCTCAACTCTGTTACGTTCATCTTCTCTCGAAGGGCGATGATCAGAAGTCATAGCCTCCGCGAACCCTCCAACGCTCAGAACAGCACGGCAGTCACCAGCATTTGCCACCACAAGATTTCCATCGTTGATCAGAGCCGTGACACAGCACGAGCCACCCTTAGCATCTTTCTTCCTAAGAAACTCAGAATCAGTCGCTAGATAACCGCGTTTTACGGCTTCTTCAATCTTTGAATCGTTCATCCCGCCAACAATCTCATCTAGAATGTTATTACACAAGTTGTTAGCCGCAAACTCAGCAGCTTTTGATCCTCCGTGACCATCATAGACTCCGAATATTGCCTGAAATAATTAGAACATTCTTAGTGATTCTGTTGTAAGTAATACAATTACTCATACAATTCTAGAACCAAACTTCACAAAGCTGATCATTGACTCACACACACCATAATGAAACCTTAAGTTATATATTAAAATTGAAGTATTACCTGTTTTGGATCACCTCGGAGATTGGTGATGGCAGAGAAACGATCCTCCATAGCTTCTCTTCTTCCTCTCTTGCAATAAACAGAGTACTCATCACCTTCACTCTCCACCACCTCTCTGCGCTCCTCCCTCAGCGTCTCTGTAGTCACCGCCTCAGCTGATATAGGTGCTGAAATAGCCGCTGGTATGTCAAGCCTCATCGGGCGTTTCCTCTTCAGAACGCTTCCGGGAACAGAGTCCGATCCAAAACCTAGTTTAGCGGTGGGTTTAAGGAGACGGAGGCAGAACGGAGATGCGGGAGTCGCAGAGGAAGGAGAGGGAGAAGAAGCTGGAGGATTGAGATGGGATAGGGATAGAGTTAGGGTTTCATGAGCCGGAGGAATGTTCGACGTTTTGTTGCAGAAAAGTGACGACGATGACGGAGAGAACACCGGCGAGTTGCAAACGGCAACTGTAAACGACATCGTTTGTAAAGAAAAACGTTTTCCAAGGTAATTTGATTTGTGTCTACGAGAGTCGTTTTGTGTTTTTTCTTCTTGTAAGTGTCAACGAGAGAGAAAGTGTCATTTACTATATATACAAGACAAGTCTCTCAAGTCTTCGTGGCGGTAGTTGCTTCTTCCAGCCTTCCAGGTCAAACGTTACCACTCTCATCTCTCCTTCTATTTGACTTTTTCAAATCATGAATCCACCGGCACAGTCCATTTTTTCCGCTTTTGTATTTCTTCGTCAACGCCCATAGATTAGTTACTCCATCTTCCAGAAATATCTTATCCTTTGCTCAAATGATTTTTGGTAACATCATCAGAAAAAAAGTCAAAGAAGGAAATATTAAGTTTGGTCTCCAAAGAAAAGGCCGACGAAGTAGGAAAAATCAAAAGCGCTTACATAAAAAGAGGCCATCAAGAAAGCCCATACTAGCCGGACCGACATGATGGATATGGATATTTTTAGCGGTGATTTTAGAAACCCGACCCGGTTCGTTATATTCCAACTACAGCAGCCGTCTCTTGTTCATATCGGCGCTCGGAGATCGGGGATCGCTATTCGCTAGTGACACCTTCTTCTTCGTGTCCACTCTCCATCCAGATCAGGTTAGATTCTCTTTTCGTTTGTTTCCTTTATTTTTTAACCTCGATTTATGTGTGGTAGCTATTTCTGAGATTTCATTCTCTGTTCATGTTTCTCTGAGTTGTTAGGGTTTTTGCGGTAACTATGTTTATTAATGTTTTGCGCAACTCCGTGCAGTGTATTTTGAGTTCAACCAGATTTTATTTTGATCATCGCTAGTTTCTCTATGTGTACGTTTTGTTGCTTTGTGGTGAGCAGGCTAAAACTTAACTCGAATTTGTGTTCGATTCAGCGAATTGTTGTTCACTATGCAGAGAATTAGCAAAATTCACTCTCATTGCATTTAGTTAGCTAGAATTGGCCTTCAAACTTCCTTTTTTCTTCTTATCTGAGTGAAACTGTTAATAGAAGAATTGCTGCATAGTAGGTGTTCGTTGAAATTCCTCTTAGAAACAAAATATTAAGAAACAACCTAAAGTCTCGTACTGTCTAGTTTACGTTGAAATAATGACCCTAGAAAATAGATTTGAAAGGTTACATACATAGAATAGTTGTATCTGGCATTTACTTGATTGAAATAAGGCTACATAAAGGGAATTTTCATTATTTTTTCTTGCTGAAGGAGATGTATCTGTGCTATTACTAATCCATAAAAGTGTTTCATTTACTTTGGAATTTTGCAGGTCGAAAACTTGATAGGGGACCAAGATCGTGTCTAAGCAGCCATGGCCAAGCATCATCCTGATCTGATCATGTGTCGGAAACAACCTGGGATTGCCATTGGGCGATTGTGCGAGAAATGCGATGGCAAATGCGTGATATGCGATTCCTATGTCCGCCCTTGTACACTGGTTCGGATCTGCGATGAATGTAACTACGGTTCATTCCAGGGGAGGTGTGTCATTTGCGGAGGAGTTGGAATCTCAGATGCTTACTACTGCAAAGAGTGTACACAACAGGAGAAAGACAGAGATGGTTGTCCTAAGATTGTCAATCTTGGCAGTGCGAAAACGGATCTGTTCTACGAACGTAAGAAATATGGATTCAAAAAACGATGATCACTGTTGGTTACTCGAGCTATTTGATCTTTACTAATGCTAGGAAGAAAGTGTTTGTACTTGTCTGTGTTAAGAAAATTTATCCGGTGAAGAAAGATTAAGACATGTGTATTCAAAGAAAATATGATGGTTTGTTGTTTACTCATGTGTCTTATCGATTAGTCGAACGTGTTAGCTTTTTACAAGCTTGGTTAATTAAGTTGCCTTTTCTGAATGACGCAATACCTTAACATAATAGTCTTCACTGTTCAAGCTTCAACACATAGACTATAGTGTCCCCTTTTTACCACATTACTGAATTCAGGTATATAGTGGAATGCACTTTTTTTTTTTGCTGATTCAGGGGTTTTTTTGGAGTCGGTTCCAACAACTCTATATTTGAATTTAGTGATAAAATGTCAACTTAAAACTTTACAGAATACGCAATAACTCCCAAAAAAAGGATATCATCCATTACATTTGCATAAAACCCCACATGATCGTCAGAAATATTCCTTTTACAAAGTGAGGGAACCCCAAAAAAATTTAAACGTTGACTTTTTGTTAACGGACGGTGTCTGTAAAAGTCAACTCCCTCATGCATGTTAGCTTCGGTTATGTGTTAACTGTTAACTTAACAGTGTGGAATCCACAATTTGGCACTCAATAGTCAACTCCTACATCCAATTAGACTATGCCACGTGTTATATTAGCTATTGTTGGAACATCCCAAACAGATTATGTATTTCGACCTTGAATTTGATCGCCTACTACTTGATTTAATATCTAACTTCTTTTTATTTAATCTCATTGAGCCCTTTAAAAGATATACTGTAAGTCAAACAAAAACTTAGACGAAACGTGATACTGTGCCCGTTAAGAAAAAGCGTTTGGTTTTGTAAGGAAAAAAGGTTTATGTTGATGATTTATTTAGAGACAAGCGTTTAAACAATCAAAAATTCAAAACACATATGTATATTCAATATTTTTATAGGGACATAAAATGTTGTATAGCCTTACTACGAGAGAATATTCTAAACAAGCAGGTCTATATACGTAATACGTACCAAGTTACCAACCTTATAGCAAAATGTTTCGAAATCTATTGAGCCCTAAAACATCAGAGGTCCCTAACTATTTCATTATATATTTGCTTGAATGTATAGATACCAACATATTCTTTTTTTTTTTTGTAGATAAAGTTTCTTTTATATAAATACATTAGAATATTCCGGTTATACAGCACTGTCCGAAAAATATATTATGT
This sequence comes from Capsella rubella, assembly GCF_000375325.1. Taxonomy (NCBI): domain Eukaryota; kingdom Viridiplantae; phylum Streptophyta; class Magnoliopsida; order Brassicales; family Brassicaceae; genus Capsella; species Capsella rubella. Next base: position 2,264,195 of record NW_006238923.1, read on the forward strand.
ATATTAAAGTAGTTTGGAAATAACATTTTGCGTGTTTATAAAAGGAAAGGGTCACAAGAGATATAGTTGAATAGAGGAAAGAGAGAGAGCGACAGAGAGAAAAAGGAGAAGAAAGAAGGAGAAATTAGAGAGGCAGGATGGGTTATTGTTATGCAATTCGGCTATGTTTATGCATCTTCTTTGCAATTTCGATTGTCTCTTCAGCTGGAATCACGTTTTCATCATTTTCAGGTAACTACACAAATCTAGCGCATCACGATGATTACCATCTACACACAATAAAGATGAGTATTAGAGTTGAATTTATTTAGAGTACTTATCAAATTTTCAAAATCCGTAATAGTGTTTTCGCTGGGATTGCCTAGTCTCTTCGATACTAATGATTAATCGTAATCGTAGGTGTATCGGTTTAGATCTATCTTCTATGTAGTCAAATGGTTGATTGGCGACCCGTGATACATGTGTGTAAAGGGCGAGATAGAGTCTTTCATAACATATTATTATTCAACTGTGTTTTAGTTTCGGTTTTGTTTTTTTTCGTTTTTGTTTGTAATTACTTTTACAAAAAAGAAGAAGTTCGTAATATACGTTAAACTTACATGCAAAGCAGAAAATGAAAAGATAGTGGAGAGAGATAGATCGTTGATGGTGAGCACCAATGACTATGGTGAGCCATCGGCCAACGCACGGCACAACCCACCAGGAAGGCGTAGAGGAGGTCGGAGAGGATGAAATAATGTCTTGTGATACATGATATAATATTTTTTTGTTACATCGTTTCTATATATATATATATTATGAGTGTATCTTTTTATATATAGTGAATAATATTTTGGGAGTCTTAAAATAATATTTACTGATAAATTAATAAACAAATCATGAATCGTTTATACATTTTTTGTATCGTTCGATGATCTCAGTTTCAATAAATGGTAAAGGAATTATTTCGTTTTACGTGTGTGTGTAAACGTGACCGTCTGTATCAAATAGATTGCAGATTATATTGGGCTTTTATTTTTAATCGTGGGCTTTCTTAAAACCCAAATTAATATGAACTACATAAACGGGCTATTGGGCCGGTGTTGTCTGAATCCGTAACCCCCTGATAACAATCAGTCAGAGAATGATCCTGACATCCTTTTCTTGCGCCCCACATGAGTCCTAGTGAATCACATGTTTTCTGTTGTCGTTTCTTGCGCAACAAGTTCTGCTGACGTTTCGTATTTATATATTTTTAGTGAATCACATTTTTGTTATTTTAGAATTTTCAACACCATTAACTTTTTCAGATTTTTTTTCTATAATAAACTCCCAATTGTTTTGTGCTTTTATACCCAATGAAAGCACATGGCGTCGTGTAAGGTCTTAAGAATTTTCGTACATATCGAAGCAGTCTTCGTGTTTTTAAACACAGAATATTCTTATTGTTAAAACGTTTTAAATATTTCTGTGGCTACCAAAAATAATAAAAATTCTTTTAGTTACAAATAGGAAGAATTTCCATTTATTTTGGGGGAGAAGATTCAGAATCAGAGTGACATCTGTCATTTCCAAATCTGGTACGTAGGTTTTTTCTCATACGTATACAGTGAATTAATACTGAATACAGTACCAAAGGCGGCTCGTAGAGGAGTTTAATTTGTTCGATTCTCTAACTCCTTAAAGGTTAGGAGTAGTAGTAATACTAACATTATTGCTTTGTCGATTTGGAGAAGTACTAAAAGAAACATGCTTTGGATCAAAAACCTCGTAAGAATCTCGCCGACAACTTCTTCGGTCGGAAACGTGTTCAGAAACACCGAATCCTACACTCTCTCGTCCCGTTTCTGCACCGCTCTGCAAAGGGAACAACAAGTGAGCGAGACGGTTCAAGCAAAGGATGTAGCTGACGGGCGTTACGACGGTTTGGCTCCGACTAGAGAAGGAGAGAAGCCGAGGGTTCTGGTTCTCGGGTCGGGTTGGGCGGGTTGTCGTCTTATGAAAGGGATCGATACGAGTGTTTACGACGTCGTTTGCGTCTCTCCTAGGAACCACATGGTCTTCACTCCTCTCTTGGCCTCCACTTGCGTCGGTACGCTTGAGTTTAGGTCCGTTGCTGAGCCAATCTCTCGTATCCAACCGGCGATTTCAAGAGAACCCGGTTCTTATTACTTCCTCGCTAATTGCTCTAAACTCGATGCTGATAATCATGAGGTAATTAACTGCGCCAATCTGAGGTTTCCACTAATTTTAATCGTTTTTTTGGTGTTTCGTATTTTAACCTTGAATACTAATTGGTTTTATGGCTAATTGCTGTGTCTTTTTTTTTTTTTTTCTTTCTTTTAGTTCGAAAACGGTTTAATAATTGTGAAGTTCTTGAAATTGTAGAAAAATCTAGTGACTATTTTGTTTTAAATGTTTTTTTTTTTTTGGGTTTTTTCTATGTGATATGTAAGAAGAAGATTCATTTGGACATTGTTTCGTTTTCTTAACAAAATTTTCGAAAGCATAAACGCAAACGCCGATTTGAGATTTCCTTCCAATTTGTGCTTGACTTTTACCATTTAAACAAAAATAAAAACTTGGGTAAAAATATTGTTTTTGTGTTTAATTGGAAAAAATGATACAGTACTAAAGGCAAACGGTGGAAGTAACGTGAAACATGTTTTGTTTTTGGCAAAGCAATATGCATGTGGTTTTGACTTTGTGTTATATGTGTGTGGATCCGGCTACTGGTTTAAACAGGTGCATTGTGAGACTGTAACCGAGGGATCAAGCACATTGAAGCCATGGAAGTTCAAGATCGCTTATGACAAACTGGTTCTAGCTTGTGGTGCAGAAGCGTCCACATTTGGAATCAATGGAGTCTTGGAAAACGCCATCTTCCTCCGTGAGGTTCACCACGCTCAGGAGATCCGTAGGAAGCTTCTACTTAACCTGATGCTCTCTGAAGTTCCAGGTATATTAAACAACACATTCTTTATCCATTTTCTTTACCTTTGAATTAAAACTAAACTCATTACTCACAAATCACATATATGCAACAATAATAGGCATATCTGAAGGAGAGAAGAAGAGGCTGTTGCATTGCGTTGTGGTTGGAGGTGGGCCGACTGGTGTCGAGTTTAGTGGTGAATTGAGTGATTTCATCATGAAAGATGTTCGCCAGAGATATGCTCATGTCAAAGATGACATTCGTGTTACTTTGATTGAGGTTTACTCCTTATGATCAAAATTTCACAAGTACTTTATAGTGCTGATCAGTTTCATAAATATAAAGTTTTGACAATTGTTTCTTTTCAGGCAAGGGATATTCTTTCTTCTTTCGATGATCGACTCAGACACTATGCAATCAAACAGCTGAACAAGGTTATATATTATTTGCTTTAGTTTGAGGGAATCTTGGATTAGTTTGATGTTGAAAGTCTGCTAGTTTTGACTTCAGTCTGGAGTGAAGCTTGTGCGTGGGATTGTGAAAGAAGTGAAGCCTCAGAAGCTAATTCTTGATGATGGCACCGAAGTTCCTTACGGTCTCTTAGTCTGGTCAACTGGTGTTGGTCCATCTTCATTTGTGAGGTCTCTTGGTTTTCCGAAAGATCCTGGTGGAAGGTTAGTTAGTTCCACTATCACAACTGAAGTTGTTCTGTTTTTTTTATTTAGAACAGTTTCTGATCTTGGATCATCCTGTTTCCGTAGGATTGGAATCGATGAGTGGATGCGTGTACCTTCTGTACAAGACGTGTTTGCAATTGGTGACTGTAGCGGTTATCTTGAGAGCACAGGGAAATCAACACTTCCTGCTCTTGCACAGGTCTCTAATGTTGTAATAGAATCCATTTACTTTTGTTCTATGGGGAGTCTTAGCTTGAACAAGTCTCTGATCTAATGAAGGTGGCTGAGAGAGAAGGCAAATACTTGGCGAATCTGTTGAACGTGATGGGAAAAGCTGGAGGAGGAAGAGCCATGAGCGCAAAAGAAATGGAACTTGGAGAACCGTTTGTGTACAAGCATTTGGGAAGTATGGCTACTATTGGAAGATACAAAGCTCTAGTTGATCTCCGTGAGAGTAAGGTATGTATTAAAAAGCTCACATTCACTTTTACTTCAGAATCCCTCAAAACACATGACATATATAGCTAACTTCGAGGAGGGAGTTTTCTTGAGCAGGAAGGAAAAGGAATATCAATGGCGGGTTTTCTGAGCTGGTTCATATGGAGGTCTGCGTATCTGACTCGAGTCGTTAGCTGGAGAAACCGTTTCTATGTCGCTATAAACTGGCTCACCACTTTCGTCTTTGGTCGTGACATTAGCCGAATCTGATCCTTATCTCTTCTCCTTTGCCACGTACTTAGCTCTGTCTCCTCTTGTGGGCACTTTATATAACCTTTAATCCCGAAATCAAAACATCTACGTCGTTTTCGTGGAACAATTCAATGAAGTCAATTCAGCATTTTACGAAGACATGGTATTGACTTTTGACTTTGAATTGAATCTTATTGAATGCCTTAGCTATTAGAAAAGCAACAAAACAATATTGAATTTAATACCGGAAATTCAACATAAAGAACACTCACAGTTACATGCCAATTCCTATATTTCGATAAGCATAATATACAACATCAGTTACCGGAGAAGATGGTTTACTTCATCTAAATACAAAAAATTTAGGAGAAATACCTAAACTCAAAATGCCAAAAAAAGCTGTGGCAAATTGGTACCCCCTACACAAACCTATGTACCAAGTGATAGCTCAGCCATTATACATTGTAATTTACACAAGCCAAAAAAAAAACTTTCTTCCATGACAAAACAATCTGAGGATTTGAACTATTTATTACCTTAGTTATATATATATATATATGCGTGTAATCACATCACATCCACCTTCGCCGGCAACTCTACTCCCGAAGCTAAACCGCTAGAAGAAGAAGCAACCAGCTTCACGGCCAACATAGGATTCGAACCGTACTTCTGTCTTGCTTCAGCAAAGCTCGGAACAAGAACGGTTTGCATCCACTGATCAACTGTTTTCTCTTCTTCGCCCGATAGTAATGATGACCATGAAGCTGCCAGAATCTGGATGATCACTTCTTTATCAATCTCTAGATGTGTTTCGGATCCAAAGCACTGCTCAAAATTCAAACTGATCTTTTCTTGAATGGTCTTGGCTAACCCATCGAAGTCAACCGGTTTGAACATAACCTTTCCGTCTACTTGTTCAATGAAAGCATCGAACCAATCATTCCTGTCTTCTGTCTCATGATCGAGGCTAACTTCTGTCTCATTCACTGGAAGATTCAGATCCAGATATGAACGTTGCACTTTCGCTGCACGTTGCTCTGTGTCTAGCTCATGTTTTCTCTTATTTACCCCAATTTTAGCAGCATCTGCTAGCTTAATCTGCAGTTCCCAGCTTCTCGCGCTGAGAACTTGTTCCTCATCAAACTCCACAGGTTCAATAACACGATCATTAGCATTATCCTTGGCAATCTCAGATGTCACAACAACAATCACATTTTTCAGACTGATCACTCTTCCATGCGAATCACGGAGTTTCCCGGTACTCACAGCTTCAGACAATCTCATCTGATCCGGGAACTCAGCTTTTTCCACGTTTTCTAGTAAAATAACAGAGTGTGGTTTCCTTGATAACTCACCTGTTATGTAATCAACCACTGTTTTGCCTCTAAATTTGTCATCCGAAGAAAAATGCTCTGCCCCAAATTCTACACAGATGCTATTAACCTGACCACCAAAGAAGACTTCAGAAAGAGTCATTGCTATTTTTTTCTTCCCGACTTTATCAGGTCCAAGAAGAGCCAGCCAAATTCCGTTTGCTTGGTTTTTTCTAGTGGAGTCGATTTTGCATCCACATATAATTTGGCTTATGGCATTCACAGCTTCGGTCTGCCAGGGAACTTTACGAGAGAGTGATTCTCTGAGAGACTTGAAATCTTTCTGATACGTATGCTCTAAAGAGGAGTTTAGAGTCACCAGAAGCGGTTTCTCCCTCGCTGTTTTTGATTCCTGGCTTTTTGATGCATATATTACTCCCAACCCTAAATCTGTAGTAACACAGCTCAAAGGCGAACTCACCGTCCGGTTAATCACCAATGTCGTGGGATCCTCCATATGTTTTGGCTTTGAGATTGGCGGATTCAGTAGTTTAGGCGCGTCCAAGAAGCTTGTAGGGGTTCTGCTGGGAATAATTGGACCATGGGGATCGGTTGGGCTTCTCTTGCTCTTCTCGGTCAGAACTGGGAACTGTGGACTCACAGACTGAAAGCTGAGTTTAGGGAATGCCGGAGTATGATGGATGCTTTGGCATATATTGTCCCATTTCTTCTGCAGAGCTGCAGTTTGTGAGGCTGACGTGTTAGCGCCATCTGAAGCCTGCACTGAATCAGAACCAAAATCGCTGAAGATATTACATCAACACCATTAGAAGTGACTGAAAATTAGGAAGAAGTTGATAAAAACACACCTTACTGTTGCCCACTGTTCCCTTGTCTAATTCCATCTCTGCAGCCCGTAGCCATGAGGGTAACTTCTCAGAACATTGGTCAGCCAGAGAGAGACTTGAACCGGCCTTGATAACAGCGGCTAATTCTTGCAAATACTTATCATTGCAGAGTTGACATCTCGACAGCGTCTGATTCACTGTGCTACTCAAAGGTACTCTGAAATCTGATGTTGACGAGAAGAACCCTCCAAACGGAACAAAGGATCCCATCAAGCTGTAGCCAACAGATTCATCCAATTAGGAACTTGATCAGTTGTAAAGTCGAATTATACATAGTTTTGAGAAAAGACAGAATATTAGTGTCTACTTCCAGAAAAATGGGAAGCATAAAGCTGGGAAGGAAGTGCCATGAGAGTGGATATGTTAAAATATTTGAGTTTATGTTTTCGACGTTGACGCAAACAATAAACTATTCCCACAAGTTTAGTGCTGTTTCAAGTCATTCAACCAAATTAAAGAGATATAAATAACATTCAGTTCTCCAGTCTAATGTTAATGGAAATAGCAGAGGCAGACCTTGATTTGGGATAAACCCCTTGACTCGAGGGTTTAGAGGCTGTGATTGGAAGGACTTGAAGGTCCCAATCTTTCTCGATGGTAGGAAACCGACCGATAAGCTTCGTGTAAGTCTCGTTGCTCGATGCACATCCAATGAACCAAAGTTTCTTACTTTGATCTTTCAGCAAATCCGAGAGCTTCAACACTAAATTCTCAAGAGCATTAGCTTCACTCGTGAAGACATTGAACTCTCCCAGATTAAGCACCATCCCCGATTTCGAGCCAGGTTGCTCTAAGATTCTTCCTAAATCGTCAATTTTCCCACGAATCTCCTCGTCAGTTCTTGAACCATCGGCTAAAATTTCACTAATCTCCTTATCTAAGCTAATCACGCCTAATCCGCTAATCTCCATTGGAAGGAGCCCTAGCTTCCCGCTACTGATCGAATCGATGAACGTTTTAAGAGCTTCGTTAGCACAATTACCAACAAGCAGAGGGTTCTTCCTATCTTTCCGGCCTAATACTTCTCCGATTCTCCGAGAATTCTCATCGAATCCACTGCCCCCACTAAACGGGAGCTCACGATTGGGATCCGAGTTGGGAAGATTACAGAGGAAGAGAGGCGGACAACGACCTCGAGAGAAGCGGGAAGAGAATTGCGTTACCGGAGGGTGAAGCACATCAAGCTTGATATCGGAGCTCCGGAACCCGGCTTCACCAAAGACCCGGTTCACAATCGGATCGTCGAGGATCGAGAGTAAGAAGTACTTCAACTCAACTTTCAAAACGGTGGTTTGACATCCGCCGACGGCGTTACTGGCGTGGATCTGGTGGAGGTGATAAGACTCCGGGTGCCGTCGCTGATTCGCCTGAGAACGTTTGATCGCGGCCATGAGGGAATTGGAAACCGGAGGATCTTCATCGGTCGCCGGAGACTTGGAGGAAGGAAGCCTGTCGAGAGAGACGCCGACGCAGAGCTCGAGAGCACGGAATTGAAGACTGGAGGAGTAAGGAATACTCCGAGCGGCGCGTGAGACGCAAATATCGCGGAGAATGGAGGAGGGCATAGCAAGAAGAGCAGAAACAGCATGAAGCGACGTGGTCTGGGCGTGGCTTCTACGACGAGCGACGGAAACAGCATCGTCAAGAGCACGAGCAGCTTCGTCGGTCAGGCATTCTCTCGCCGTAGAAACCGGCGTCGGCATCGCCGGAGAAAGAAAGTCAAAATAAAAAGTGTAAGAAACAAAATTCACCAACAAGCCTTTCTATCTCCAATCAAACAAAATAATAACCCAACTTAACTCTCTCTCCCCACCAACAAAAATATCAGAAACTTAATAGAATAAAAACAAAACAAAAAATTTAAAAAATATTTATATATAAAAGTGAGGCGTGAGATTTCTGAAAAATCGAAAAAAAAATTGTTATTTTATTAGTCTCTTTAGCTCAAAAGTTATACACGTATATAATCATATATATATAAAAATATGATTTGCGTTTTGTTGTTGTTGTTGTTGATGTCTTTGTCTGCGTTTGGTTCAATCCTCTTACAGGCTTGGATATGCACAGAGAGACTTTTACACACACACACAGCAGCAGCAGCAAGGAGGAGGAGTCGTTGTTTTGGTGGTATCTTGCTCTCTCGTAAGAGGACCCCTCCATTATTTGGTCTGAGTTTTTATATATATATTTTTCGTTTTTCTTTTTATTTTTTTTCTAATAACACGACTGAGTAGGATGGTGAAATTTCAACGAATATATGTGGTGCTCGCAGCATCTCTCGCATTTTTCCCAACTTTACTACATTTTCTGATTCTCTCTTCAATTATTCTGAAACTTTTTTTAGATCTATTTGTAGCATATGTTGAAGAGTTTATCCAAACCATACCTCGAATACAAGATTACAAAACCTTTTCTTGAGCAAAGATTGATTGATTACTTTTTACTAATTACCGACATGAGAGAGAGAGAGAGAGAGTAAATAGTGTTGCATGCAATGCCCTATTTGCTTCTTTCTTCTTCTTCTTCTTTTAATAATTATTTTTCCTCTCACCCGTCAAATTTTTCACTGCTTTTTTCACCACTCCATAGATTCGACATTAGATCTTTGTCCCCCCTCCCCCCCTCCCCCAATTTTTTTATCTTTAAACACAATACTGTATATATTTATTATGTTATATATATATATATATATATATATATACATGGCTGGTGTTTACTACTTAATTACTGGATGGAAACACATATTTCTTTTTTGTAACGCGTGCCAGCTATTGACAATTCTATACGAATGATAGTTGAGGTTTTGGAATTGGAACATGAAGGAGTCTACATCTCTCTATCTGTTTTTGTTGTCTTTTTGGATAAAATCTTTCATAAATAGTAAAACAAAATTATTTGGTTTATGATCCAAAGAGAAAAATTGGGATTAACAAAGAAAAGTCAACTTAATTTATTATACTCCCTACATGTGAAAATATTGGAAAAGGTATATAATATAATGCGTGGTAGACAATGACTAAACTTTATAGAGAAAAAAAAAAGAAGTAGATTAGGTGAATGTCATAAGAACAAAAGAGGAAAAGCATCAGAGAGAGTCCCAAACACCCAACCTTTTCATTATGCTTTTTTTTTTTTTTTTCTTTGCATCATTGTCATTGTCATTTATCATCCAATAAATTAGATTATATTGTGTTTCACATTTACTTTAACACACACATCTTTGATTCCCGATCGTAGAGGCATCTTTTGACATTACCATTTCTTTAAAGTTGGTTCCCATGGTTTGCTGCCCTCCCCCCACCCAGTCCTTGATTAAGAGTGACACTTGTTTGATTCAAATGCCTGGCAAATAGATCATACATGTGTGTGTGTGTGTGGGCAGTGGCAGTGGCACCTTAAATGATATGATGATCAAATAGTATATATATATAGTAGCACGCAGTCGTGTAAAATTAATTAAATCTCATAGTATATTTTTATGCTAATTAAGTAACATAGAAATAAAAGCAAAGAAAGATACAATTATTATAAACGTGATCCGCTGTATGGAGCACACAGTAAAAGACTATTAAATGCGAAAAGTGAAGCTAACGACATCTGTGACTGGCGTGGCAACCAACGGTCTCTATTTCATCCTGTGGTCCTTCCTTCTTCGCGGCTCGCGGGTGTGGCTGGCTACTTTATAAAGTGAATGACGTTTATTTGTTACTTCCATTAGAATCATGACACGTGTTAATAAAAAAAAAACATAATGTGAAGAAGCACCGTAGAGAATTAGTCCTCCTCGAGCAACGATCTACAAAGCCCCCATTCGGCAAAAAAGAAGCTACAAAATCCCTAACAATATTTCATTTAACAAAAACAATTTATTTAAATTCGTAATAGGAGAAAAAGTCCTTAAACCCTACAAAATTAAAAAAATTACAGATCCAACCAAATAATTCGACCCAAACCCGAACAAATATTGGATACCCACTTTTCTTTAGTTACCCTAATTTGAAAAGTAAAAATAGATCTGTAAAAAAAAAAAAACAAACTCCGACGACTCACTCTTCCGTCGATTCTCCTTCTTCTCTCTTCGTCTTCGTCGCTTCGTCGTCGGAGATATAAGTCGTCTCTTCTCCTTCTTCTCTCTTCGTCTTCGTAACCTCGCCGTTTGTCTCTCCTTCGTCTTTGCTCTCTCCTTTCGTATCTCTCTTTGTCGCCTCGCCGTCGGAGGTAGTCGCTCGTCCTAGCTCGTCGCTGGCCGCCGGAGCTCGTCCTCATCTCCAACTCGTCGACAGTCTTCTTATTGGTAAGTTCTCTTCCTCTTTGACATTTTGTGGTTCCTCCTCCTCCCGTTGAAACAAAGTCGTCGATACTCTTCTGACACTTGTCCTCATATGTAGAGTTTCCTAGGACTGGAATTGAAATTGAATTTGGAATTGGAATTATTCATTGAAACTGGATTTAGAGGGGGTTATTGAACTGTGTATTTTAAAAGAATTGAATGGATTCTGAAATCAGTCGTTATTCAATTAGGTAATTTATAAAGTACATTAAAATCCAGTGTTATTGGATTATGTATTTGTTTGATGTATTTTAAAATACTTTGAAAACAGTGTTATTCAATGTGCAAGTGATTTGGTATCATTTCAGATTTCATTGTATTTCATTCTAAAAATATGAACAAACAAAATCCAATATATTTTCTCACGTATTCTAAATCTTTCTATTCCTCCTTCTCTTTCTCTTTCTCTCTCTATTCTTCTCAGTCTCTTCTTCTCTCTTAATAAAAAAATTCTAGATCTTTACTCCAGATTTACTCCAGGTAGAAGCACAAAGGAGGATG
>NW_006238923.1:2275627-2276843 GCF_000375325.1 Capsella rubella
CAGAAACTACCATTATACATAGAAAACATTTTTCTAATTGGTTTTTATGGATCTAAGTTTTGATTTACGAAAAATCCATTTTTGGCTCTAATGTTAAAAACCTTGTCGATCTAATTCAACAAACCCAAATTCTTCTGATTCAAATGATTTTTTTTCTTTAGATTTTTTTTAGTTTGATTTAACAAAGAAATAGCCTAAAATATTGCATTTTTATTTAACTGGAAAAATTATAAAATCCACTATTACTAACTTTCAAATCCATTAGTGATGTATTTCAAATCCACATAATAATACCAAATCCACGTTCAATGTATTAGAAATCCATCAAATTTTAAAATCCATTTAGTAATTTAAATCCATTAAATACCTTTATCCAATAACACCCCCTTAAGTTCGCTCTAGGGATTGGTATTCAAATTGTATTTGGAATTGAAATTGGAATTGGCCTGTTGTTTCTCCGTGAGTAAATCTGATTGGGATTGAAATTTTTATTGATTTTGTTGTTGTTCTCTCGTCAGTGATGGCTCGTGTAAAAGACGGACGAAGAGTTTATGAGTCAACAAGTACTGAAGCTAAGACTAAGACAGATGCAACTTCGGAGACTGATGTTGGAGAAGAAACAGAAGCTGAGAAAGAAAAAAATTTGAGTTCATGTGAAGAAGCTGGTCAGGTACGTTTGGAGAATGGGAAGAATTGGTAATAAAATTAGAAAGTTACTCTTAAAATAACTAGTTCAACTAGAATAACTAGTAAGGTTTTTAGTTTTAGTACAACAGCAGACAACTAAAACAGGTTTGTAACTTTCTGAAAATGCAGGATTTAGATGATAATGGTGATGGAGAAGAGGATAGTGAGGATGGTGAGGATGGTGAGGAGGATGGTGAGGATGGTGAGGAGGATGGTGAGGATGGTGAGGAGGATGGTGAGGATGGTGAGGAGGATATTGAGGAATCTGGGGAGGAAGAGGTTGAGGAATCTGGTGAGGAAGAGGATGAAGAGGATGAAGAATCTGGTGCGAAAGAGGATGAGGAATCTGGTGAGGGCAGTGATAAGGATGAGGATGAAGCTAGTGATGAGGATGATGATTCCCATGCATTGCCTCCGGAGAAGATGTACTTTGGTCCAAGTGAGTACATGAAAAGCTGTAAGATAGGAACTAGGTGTAGTGTGACGCAGACAGTGGAGTACATAGAGACGTTTGAGACAGAAGTCAGTT
>NW_006238923.1:2276943-2277245 GCF_000375325.1 Capsella rubella
CCTCAGTTCAAGCACATATTTCACATGCCTAAGGAGCCAAACCACATGACTCAAGGCATGTGGATGCTTTTGCTGAGGACAGCATGTACAGAGATGGTTAGAGAGGCTTGGTTTGTGGTAAATGGAGTGCCCATTAGGTATTCGTTGAGAGAACACGCACTTTTAACCGGGTTGCACTGCCATGAGTATCCCAAAAACTGGAAGAAGTTGGGTGATCTAAAGTTTGTAAAGAGGATCTTTAAAAGGGATGGAAAAATTAGAATAAAAGATGTGGAAGAGAAGCTGAAGGGAATGAGGAAGGG
>NW_006238923.1:2277345-2277642 GCF_000375325.1 Capsella rubella
TGGAACCAAAGCACCTTCCACTGAAAATGTAGTCCCAGACGAAGTTTCAGCTATTATGTCCCTAAAGGAAGCGATGGAAAAGAGGTTTGAGGAAATTTTAGAGAAGATCAGTGATCTTAATGTTCGAGTAGAAGCTCTTGAGATCATCGCTTCAACGAGCATGGAGCAAGAAGCAAAAAATCAAGGAGGAATGGAAACTGAGACACCTTTAGATAGTGGAGAACCAATGGATGCTCAGACACCTCTGGATATTGGAGGACCAACGGATGCTCAGACACCTCTGGATAGTGGAGGAGC
>NW_006238923.1:2277742-2278362 GCF_000375325.1 Capsella rubella
AGAAGTTGATTGTGCTATATTTCTTATGCAAGGTGTTGAAAGCAGATTCTAAGGGTGATGGCTACATTGAGGAATTTCTGCTTAGTGTTGTAGATGATTTGAATGCTTGTGAGAGATTTCCTTGGGGGCGTTACTCTTTTGAGGAGTGCATGAAAGGACTAAGAAGGGTGGCTAGGAACATGAAAGGGTCTGTTAAACCAAAAGCGCAACCAGCATTTTGTGGATTCATTGTTCCTTTAGAGGTAATTCTATTTCTTTCAATTCTGTGCATTTAAGTTTCTTATGTATACAATATTAACACTATGTTTTTGTTACATATGATGTAGATTCTTGCATTTGAGTGTATTCCACACCTTGGAAAGAAATTTAGAGAAGTTGTACCCGCTGCGGAAGATTGTCCAAGGATGTGCAAACACAAGTTCATTGATGCTTCCATGAAAGGTTATCGATTGGAAGAAATTAATTTGGCGCTTGGGAACATTACGGTTGGATTTTCTGAACTTTTGAAGTTTTTCAGAAATGTGTATATATTTTGTGTTTGTATCTAATGTCAAGATATTTGGATGCACAGGATATTACCAGCATCTTGCTTCCGGACAGATCAGAGAAGTCTCTTATGG
>NW_006238923.1:2278462-2278723 GCF_000375325.1 Capsella rubella
ACTTGTTTTGTGTTTATTTACCTCTTTTGGTATGTGTTATGGTTGAACTTATGAGGATTCAAAACTAGTGTTGCAGTTTTTGGTACAATTAAATCAGGTGATACAACTAGGTATTTGTTTAAAAGGTACGACTAAGTTAACAAGTACAACTATGTTATAAAATTGGTACAATAGGGATAACCATAAATATCTGGTACAACTGAATAGAGGGTACAACTTAAGGACAACTTTCTATCTGGTACAACTTATAAAAAATTGTAC
>NW_006238923.1:2278836-2280457 GCF_000375325.1 Capsella rubella
AAATCCTTTAGCCTATCAATCTCGCTTTCTTTCTTAACTAATCGCTCCTTAAGATCATCAATTTCTTCACGCATTAGACGCATGTTTTGACGAATTGACTCCAGTGCTGGATTAGAACCACCTCCATATCTGAAAGCGCGAACGATAGATTCATTTTGCTCTGCCATTCTCCTCTTTAACCATGAGAGCTCCTGATCTACCGCATCATCCCACCACTTAGTAAGGTGCACTTCACCATTCTTAAAACAACCAAACAAGAAATGTATTCAATATTACTACTTGATTGATTGGACATATCACAATTTTAGGGTTCTCAAATTTACCTGATTCATTGGACATTTCAAAAATTTTCTTCCTTTATTCCTCTCATCTGTAGACGCTTCAACTATCAGAAATGCACCACACCAACAATTAATCGGTTTACCATAGTCACCATCTGCTTCAGCCCAGCTATTATCTTCTACCGGTGCCTCTTCAGATGATGAACTTTGTGAATAACTGATTGGCATTATGACTGCTCAAATAAAAAAACATTGTCAAGTAACACCAACAAAATCATTGTAAATTTCGACAATTAAAACTTGGAAGATCTACACTTACTTCCTTTTTCTCTGCGCCGCTGCTCCTCTTTCTTTCCGTCTCTCTCCTCTCCTCTTCTTTTTAAAAAACCCTAGATCTACGATAGATTTGCAAAATTCCGAAGCAAAAGGAGGAGTTATATATGTATTATATAAATAAATATCCATTCAAATAGTGTAATATATTTTATTATAGTGTGAACACGTTCTAGTGGGGCCTGATAAATTGTATAAAAATGCACATAGTTGGTCTTAATTGTTCAGTTGTACTTGAATCAACAAAGTTGTATTTTACAGATATTCTTATATAATCAGTTGGACAAACAACAAAAAATTTCTTTTGTAGTTGGTCTAAAGAGATTACACAATTAATTATCATTAAAATAGTTTTCATAGGGAAAATATAACCAAACCATACATTTCGTATTTTTTCCATCATAATAGGTGATCACATAATAAATGTTCCTTAAAGTATAACAAGTTGTTTTATGTGAAACAATGATTCCACCATACATATTCTTATATTGAATGTAAATTGTTTAGTGTACATAGTTAAATTGTTTTCCTCATTTGATTTATGTATCTGAACTCTATTTTATATACAAATACAAATCGGTATACATATCACAAACAGCTGAACCCAGTGGAACTGGTTGTTTGATTTCAAATACAACTTAAATACGCATACATATATAGTAATAGTTGAACATACTGGGTTCTGGTTGTCTGATTAAAAATACTACTTAAACACAAGTACAAATATAGTAATAGTTTTCCCAGTGGAACTGGTTGTCTGATTAAATATCCAACTGAAATACGCATACAGATATAGTAATAGTTGAACCTAGTGGAACTGGTTGTCTGATTTCAAATACAACTTAAATAAGCAAAGGGCAATAAACAAACAAATCTCCAAGTCAAGTCATAGGCTCAGGAACTTCAGGCTGCAACCACTTCTCCAAGTTAATTCCAGGCTGAGACTTGTTGTTTTTCTTTCTCTTTCGACGTCGTTCTCCTGTGGATGCAAACCGTGTTTCTTGATT
>NW_006238923.1:2281013-2282345 GCF_000375325.1 Capsella rubella
TAGATTCTGCGGAGTTGCTAGTGTCAATATTGTACTTATCTCCTTCACAATGGCACCTTGCCCACTTCTCCAACCCTATCTTGTCATCAAAATAGACACCAGCTGTAGGAAACCTTGTTTTAAAATCAGCATACGCTATGTTGAACTGACTTTTAGTATAAATATAAGCGCATTCCCTGAATTTTTCTGCAGCTAAATCCTTGTCTTTCTTCACTTTCACTCTGATGTTTTGAGATAAATGCCATACACAATGCGCATGAACTGATTTAGGATATACTTCCAAGACTGTCTTGATGATGCTTCTATGTCTGTCGCTTATAAAAACTAAACCAGGTGCATCCGGTATTGCAGTTTTCAGCCTTTCAAAAAACCACCTCCAACTAGCATGATTCTCACTATCAATCACACCAAAGGCAATTGGATAGTGGTGATGATTTGGATCCTGAGCTGTTGCAAAAACTAGCATACCTCCATACACAATCTTAAGGAAAGTTGCATCAATAACAATTACTTTCCTCATTGCCCTAAACCCTTCAACACTCGCTCCTAAAGCAATGAATAAGAACTTGAACCTTTTATCTTCATCTAATTCCACACTTGTTATTGTCCCAGGATTGACAACTTTTAACATGTGTAGATAAGAAAACAAAAGCTTGTAGCTCACATCCTTAACATGTTGTTTTTTCCCTCGTAAGGCAGTGGAGTAGGAACAACTTAAACCAAGTCTTCCTTGAACAATACTCATGATGTTTTTTGGAGCCGGCGTATCAAATTGACATGGATAGTCTTCATGCAAAACTGATGCTACTAGCCGTGGTGTTCCTCTCTGTCTAGTATAACTTGTACTCTGAACAGACCGCGAGCATTTATGCATATTCCTGTATACTCTGACACACCAAAAATCAGATTTCTGAATTTTTGCAACTCGCAAGTACCAGTCACAACCAGTTGAAGCTTGACTACATTTAACCATAAGACGCATCGGATCCGACTTAACTGTTTTCACATTAAAACAGTACTTATTCGAAGCTTTGTTAATCAAATCCCACACTGCCTCCTTAGAACTAAATTCTTGATCAACTTCAATTCCCATTCCATCTTCCCATTCTGTAATAAACTGACTTTCTCTACTTAAAGGAAGTGGAAGCTCAACATCATCACGCACATCATCCAAACCCTCATCCATCGGGCTATCCACATCTGCAGGTGATACACGTTCAATAGCAACATCTTTTTCAGATATAATTGTTTCATTCTCTATAACCTCTTCAATGATCGGCTGTTTTGATGTTTCCCCCTCTCTAAAAATAGTAAGCATTCCTGCATTACATA
>NW_006238923.1:2282445-2425327 GCF_000375325.1 Capsella rubella
GATACTTCCTCAACGAGTTTCTCATTGTTTTCAGAAACATTGCATAACTCAACATGTAAAACTGGTTTAAGTCCCTCTGTATCCAATGATGTTAGGAATACTAAAACATCAGCATCATTTACTATGTATGCCTCTCTCCGAGTTTTAGATAGACTGTAACTTATTTTAAGCTTCAACCTGGCTCCATCTAACTCAACCTTGTTGAAAATCTCATCTACTAACATCGAATAAGTAATCTTCTCTAAAGATGAGGACTTAAATCCAATAGCATACATGCAACTACTGTAAATCCACTCATGCTCTTCTGAATAGTACCCTCCATATTCAAACTGAACGTTCGTGTGGATGCTCTTCATCTTGTCCTAAATAAATAACAAAATCAGACATCAATATTAAACATCCGCACACAGTTATACCATCTGTACCAGTGGAACTAACTATATCTGCTGTTCCAATTGTCCTAACTATATATGTTGTACCATTTGTCCTAACTATTTATGTTGTACCAATTGTTCCATTATCTCACCGTCTGCAACTTTTCCAAAACCCTAATCTAATCCTTATCGATCATACACTCTATTAATTACCAATGCAAATACATAATCGACTAATTAAACATGAATACTAGCCAAGACGGACATACCCAAACACCTAATCTTTACCAAAACCCTAGTCTAATCCTTATCATTCATACATTCTATTAATTACCAATGCAATTACATAATCGAGTAATTAAACATGAATACTAACCAAGATGGACATACCCAAACACCCAATATTCGTATTCAATTTGAAGCTCAATCACTTACCTCAATTACAAATCTCAACGAAGATATCGTGACTCAAAGAGAACTGCAACGAATAGGCCTTCACAAGACACGCTTCTCGTCGTTGCAATGTTACTCTTTTTTGGAAAGACGCCGTATCAAACGGAATCGCCGGAAATTTGAGTCGACAGAGGAGGAGGAGGAGGAAAAGAGAGTGAGGAAAATGGGAGAGGGCCGATAAAAGAGAAGAGAGAGGGAAAAGGAAAAACAAAATTATTATTTTACAAAATTGTTTTTCTTTTTGTTTATAATTTTTTTTTAATTTATTCGTTAAGGTTATTTTGGGCAATTCACTTATACTCTCCTTAAAGAGGGCAAGCAGATTATAAAGGGGTGCGTCAGATTTTTACTTTGCCAAATGGGGGCTTTGCGGGCATTGTTCCGTCCTCCTCGGATGGACATCATCAAAAACTCTCTCGAACCCACCACTAAAGCAAATCCTCGAGCGAGTCCACCCCATTCCCATCAGACATCAGAGTGAGAGGCAAAAGGTCTTTGAATTGACTCCACCTTTCTTTCTTTTGTTTCTAAAGCAAAGAACAAAACTTTCACAAACATCAGCTACTTTTACGTATACTTTCATATAATAAATTATAATTAGAGCCAAAACCTGTATTTGTTTATCTTCTTATACGCGGCCCTTTATCTAATTCCTATGGCTCATTGCCACCTGTCGTTCAATATCTTTAGCTAATCATATGCAATATTTGATGTGACTTTTGTGTCATCTCATATCTTTTTCTTCATTTTTAAATTAAAAAATCATTTTCTTGATCTTTTTCTTGATTTAATGTGTTGTTCTACTTCTTCTGATTCACTTTTTATTTCTAAATCTACAAAATGAAAATTTGCGTTTTCTCTTTGTCAACCTAATATCGTGTTAATAATCATATTTTAAAACTATTCATGATCTACCGAAAAGATTTTCGGAAACTAATTAGTGGATTACTTATGCCTAAACAAAAAAAAAAATCAAGGTATGATCCCGGTTTATTGATTTTCTTTGAATATTTAACTTTGTGTGTCGAGTGGTAACTTTTTTTCGGCTGTCCTTGACCATTACAATTGCAAATTCCACTATTGTTGACTTATATCTTAATTTATGCCATACTAGTATAAAACTAAATTTAAAAATTGCATTAATGATTAATTATGCACCTTTTTTTCTATTACTAAGTTTAAGAGTCTAAAACATGTTGTGGAGGTGACACGGTTCCGTAATTATGAACTTTCATTATTATTATTATTACTATTTCTTGTTTTTTTAAAAAAATTAATAAATAATTGAGATAGAGATATCCACTTTAATTTCTTTTGTAGCATGATTGTAAATATTAAGTAGATAGAGATATATCTTTGTCCTGTAAGTTAATGACAACTACGTAAACATGGTCTCTGTGTTGATTGGTCTTCTGTCCCTGATGACATACTTTCTTTTTCTTTTGTATGTCAGAACTAAATAGCGAATAGAAAAGGTCATAACTTTCATCAAATCGTTTAACCAAACCTAAAAGGAGAAAAAGTATATCAAAATGAGGTTGTTTTTGTTTGTTTGGTGCCCCGAATCCAAAAATTTTGGTCGACATGTGCCTAACGATGAAGCAAACCAAACTTTATTGCAATTATTATTTCCCAACACTGTGTTGTACATTATTGTGAATTTGAGATATTTAACTTTTGCTGAGACAGCAACATGGGCAAATTTACAAGTGGCAACTGGCAAGTCACCTCTGCTGTGATTTTTTTATATACCCTAGGCCCAGGTTAAATGCTTCCATTCGAGGCCTTACGGAAAACATAACTAATGGGCCTTAAAAATATAATAATCGACAAAGAGGCCTTATATCAGCCCATGATTTTGTTTTACTGCAACTGTAATCTCTCTTCCGTCTTCTTCGTGTCAGCGAGCTCTCCTCTGTCCCAGCCAAAACCTCAGATCGGAATTTTTTTTTGAAAAACCCTAAGTCGTGGAAGATGAGAATCGCCCGTTTCGCTATTCGTTCCGTTAACGATGTAACTCTCCTTCGATCATTTCGTCCCACCGTGTCTAGAAGCCTCTCGACCAACGCTAACGAAGGTAAGCACCATTCTACATTTCTACATCTTTTCGTCACATTCTCAGATTGTGTCTGCACTGACCACGGAATCGAATCGGACTTGAGCAGATCCAAGCAAGAATCGATCTTCTTTTGACTCGTCGGACAATATCGATTCGATGTTTGGCGATTTCACTGGCAACGATGAGAAAAGCAGTGGTTTCTTCCAGCATCTCGGTAGAGCCGAGAGAGATAAGCGCGGTTTCAGTGGCTACAATAGATCAGGCGGCTCGAGATACTCAGCTGGTGGTTCTATGAACAGAGACGAGACCTTTGACCCTTCATCTGATGGCGTTGATGGGAAATTGAAAGAAGCTGCACTGTTTTGCAATATGGACGAAGGCGATGGCTTGAAGGAGTACTCGTTTAGGCCCGATTTCAACACTAAGGGACTTAATAACTTCGCTAGGGTATGGTTTCTTGCAACTCTTGTATTGACTCTGTTGATTACTTGATTTCAAAAGTGTTACTGAATCCAATTTAGAGCAGCCGTATGGAATTCATTTGGTCTAGTGTTGCATTTGTACTGTAAATATGCAATCGTGTCTCAGAGTATTATTACCTGACTCAGTGGTTTGGATCCATGTTGTATATGAATGTGTAGCTCATGTATAATGTATTCTATTCTACATTGGGTTTGCAGGGATCTCATGAGTCCAGAAAACGTTTGCTTTGATTAAGACATTACATTAAGCTAATTTTCTTTGGTTTGATGACAGATGCAAAAACAGTTGCAAAATCCTAGACTAAACAATAACAAATCTGAGGTAACTACAGAGGAAGTGCTGAAGAATGCTGATTTCAGGGTGAGTGTAATTTGTTCATAAGTAGTCTAGCATGTGCTTTATGGCTCTTTTAGTGCTCACCTATGCAATATGTTTTGTTGGACAGAATGTTAGGTTCCTTGCAAATTTTATAACAGAAGCTGGGATCATTATTAAGAGGAAGCAGGTCAGATTGGATGTTTCTCGTTTTAGTCTAGCTTTGGTTTATATGATAGGTAAGGAGGTTTTGCTAGTCCACATGATGAAACCCTCTCTTCTTTATCTCTTGCACAGACTGGCATTAGCGCAAAGGCACAAAGGAAGATTGCTAGAGAGATCAAAACAGCCCGTGCATTTGGGCTGATGCCTTTCACTACAATGGGTACCAAGGCATTTCAATTTGGGAAAACCATGGAGAACAGAGACCAAGATTTCGAGTATGAAGTGCTTGATGATGATGATGAGTTTGACGAGGGAAATGCTTGAATCCAAAGGACTGGGTTTTCATTTCCGGTGGTTTTGGTCAATATATGGAATAATCCGTTTTTACCAAGTTGAGAATACGTGATTGGCCGGAAGCTGATTTCATGGTTAGTGTAATACCTGCTCTTCAGTTCTCACATTGCTCCAACTTCCAATATCACATTTGAGTTCCTCCCCATACTAAAGGATTAGGATGTGTATCTTATACCTCTAGTTTGTTACTTTTGAAGATCTGAATTAGACTGATTATTTATCTCGTGTTGAATAAATCACACCATGTAACTTGTAAGATTACGGTTTCTTTATTCTATTAATCAAGTCGTAATCAATTGCCATCTCGTGCTACAGCTGATAAACACACGTATGTCAAAAAAAAAATTAAAGAAAGGATACACAGAAAAATAAACTCATCTGGAACCCCTCTCTGTTCTTCTATTCATCTCCATGTATCTAACATTTTCAATAGTTTTCTTCTTCTGTTGGATCAACCTCTCAAGCCTATTCCTATCTGCATCTGGAAGTTTACATTGTTGATCCACAGAAGGTGCAACGACTCTGGATCTTTCAAGTAGTTCCCGCTCTTTTTGTTCTGCGAAGCAAAGCAACGATCCTGCACAGACTTCATTAGCCGAAGCCGGCTTCTCTGGTTTGAACTTCTGAAGCTTTGAGTACTCAGTGATGAGATGAAACATGTAGTCATAAACCCGGTTCATGCTAATGCTTTCCATATATCCTTGTCCTCTTTTTCCTATTTTTTCAGCCTGTAAAAGGGAAACACCTTAGGAACATGACTGGGTATCAGATAAAATCGATAATTCGACGAGATATGTGGAATAAATTACATCAGAGGGGTTGGCATTGCCCCAGTCAACAGCATGTTTGATAGACCGACATAGATCAGTGGGAGAGACAGGCCAGTAGTTTTCCTTGGGAAGGAGGCCTCTGCTGAAGAAATCTTCGTACTCAGGTGAGATTATGAGTGTCATGGAACCACATGATAGGATATACTTTAGGGAAACTGACCAAGCGTAACCCTCTGCATATATTTTGTACCTAATAGTGAGACAATGAATTCCAACCATATTAGATCCTTCTCATATCCTCCAGTCATATACATGCATAACTTGGGGTTTCTCTTAGTACTTACCGGT
This sequence comes from Capsella rubella, assembly GCF_000375325.1. Lineage (NCBI taxonomy): Eukaryota > Viridiplantae > Streptophyta > Magnoliopsida > Brassicales > Brassicaceae > Capsella > Capsella rubella. Next base: position 2,287,767 of record NW_006238923.1, read on the forward strand.
GATTGCATTGGTTGGAGAGCTTGGATTGTTCAAACCCACCTTTTGCTTCTTCTGCCCAGTCCTGTATTTAAAACACAATCAGCACAACTCCCATCAGGTTAAACTATAAATTAGGTCTGTAAGCAAAGCGAACCTGGCGCATAATTTGTGCTCCCCATAACCTTGAATGGTTGCATTTCATGAGCTCCAATCTTACAGGCGATACAACATCCGGATTGCCTTTCCAGTAAGCTCTAGGTTGCTTGCTGTCCCAGCTACGTTTTCTAGACCCTTGCTTTATATCCCCAAACTCTTCTTCCCACGGCCTTAGATTTGTCTCCGACCTTCATCACAACACTCAGATTCAGGCAAGCGCTTGAGTAAAGTAACAACTTATGGGTCAACAGAAAATAGATGATATGTGTACCAGCCCCAGAAGGACCAATCCGGAAAAGGAATGTCCAAATGAGCTTCATTGGTGCAATATCGAAAAAGGGGAGCTGGAAACGACTGGTGCTCGGTCCGGTTGATGATGGGTTTGTCCATGCAATCAAACATCATATCGACATCAGGAACCATCCCTGGATACTTGTTGAGCAGTTGCAGAATCCCCCAAATGGTGAACATCATTCTGCTCTGCACACACGCGTAGTAGAGATCCACGTATAGTTTTCCCGACAGTATCACAACTCGAAACGCAGCATTTGCTTTGGCCCTCTTCACGTGCTCTTTAGTCACCCCAGTCTCTGCCCATGGCTCTAAGTCCCGGTGAATCCACCTGGCTTTTCACCAAATCAATGATATCAACCAAAAATAACTAAAAATTTCGATCCTTTCTGAGTAATGTAAAGAAAAAACCCCATTCCAAAGTAATCGATGAAATTGGTTCGTTAAGACTAACCTGAAGAAGTCAGGGCACTGCGGTTGATGGGTTCGACGACCAGACCCGGAATCCGACAGGAGACCCTTTGGTTGAACGACGGCTTTGTAGGGACATGAGAAGTAGGAGCACTGGAGGATCCGGTAAGCCTGAGAATGTCTCGTAGCTTCGCTGAAAGATTTGCGAGGGAAGATGTGCCACGGCGTTGGTTCCAAGTTGTGTCCGGCTAGAGTTTTAGTCTGAGCTACAAAGTCGTCCACCTGTTCGACGAAATTACCCAATGAGAAAAATATTATCATTTTAAAAAAATAATCACACGTGTTTCTTCTTTAGATCGCAGAGCAATAAAAGCTAAATAAATATTTCATCATAAGATCCATCCGTCACGGAGAAAACAATTTTAACATAAATTTTCCTTTTCCAGTATCTGTATCAATGTCACAGAGGAGTCTGCCACCATTCTGACAAATTAAATTACTCACTCAACCAAATCATTCCCCAAGGACAGATGCAAAAAATTCTATGAATATGTCAGATCCAAATACGTGAATTAGGAAAGTATCTGCAGAGTTTAAATATCGAATTGCAGAAAGAAGAGAGACCTTGTAGAGAAGAAGAGCGGTGAAGGAGAAGAAGGAGAGAGCAAGAACACATAGAAGGAGATATGAAGGTGTACGAGGAGAGCTTTTGTGAGGAAGACGGAGACGTAGACGAAGACCCATTTTTTTCTCTTCTTTTTCTTCCTTCTGCAAAACTTTTTTTTTTTTTTCTCTCTACTTTCCTTTCATCTTTTTTCTTTTCTTTTTGTTTTTGGTTTTTTCAAGTTTAATGGCCTCTCAAAGAAATATTCTCTGGAATTATTTCGATATACAGTGCGCCGCTTGATGCGGAGTTTCACTTTTCTCTTTATTTCAAATTTGTTTCTATTTTAATTCTACGATTTTATTTCTTTTCTTTTTAATTTAAAAAATCTTTCACAAAAAATTTAAAAGAATTTATTACTTATCTTTACCCATATCACAGAGGATATAAAATCTTCTTATTCTTAAATAAAAAGTTCATCCACATGGCCTTGTCGACTTGTTTCTTTTAGATTCATTTATTAGTTTGAAGAGTTTTAGGAAAAGAGTAGACTTTTGTTTGTTCTTCGCGAAAACAGAGGTCGTGGTGTGTAAAGAGCACAAATTACATGACGCTATGGGATTAGATATGGAGTTTGGTAAGTGAATTATGTCTCTGTAAAAACATGTCTCTTACATGATGGAAGTGTCTTAGCCCTGGAGTTAATGCAGAAACATACTGTTGTCTGTGAATATTCATCTTGATATTTGGTTGACTGATCTGCAGAAACATACAAATTCGGTGAAGGAGAAGAAAGATATTAGTATCAATACATATTACAATATTACTAAAACATTTACATTTAAGGTTTAAGAAAGATATATCTAATATACTTACATTTCAATTATCTTAGTTAATGCAAAAACATACTTTTGTCTGTGAATATTCATCTTACAATTACAATCGTATATATTTTAGTTTACAAAACTTAAGTCTGTACGTTCTTTTATCTATTTTTTTTTTTTGCATAAGGATACATATTACCATATTAGTATCACAAGAAGAAGCCTCCATTCATCCCAAACAGGGAGATGAAGGCAACAATGGTAGCAATTGTACTACATTACGTGGCCATATTCTTTGCTACGTATATACTTTTTCCATATCATATATATGCATCTAAGTAAAGTGGCTGGCTACATGAGAAGGCCACATACATTTACATAGCATATGACCCATTTCTTTAATTACAGATTTCAGTAGCTTCCAATATACTTGTTGGTCCCTTCACTGGAACTGGCCCTGGTTGTCAGAGACGGCCTCATAGTGACTATAGTGTTTTCGTCTGCTCCTGCTTCCAATGCAGCCATTCCAGCTTCCAAAAACTTCTCAACAGCGTCCTCTGCGTACTTGTTGCCTTCACTTACTGTCATGTTCTTCCCAATGTCTGGATATGAGTTTAGAAGATGGTCTCCAACGAGTTGGGAAGCGAGTTGGATCAGCTCCACCTGGAATTCTGAGAGCTTTGAGTTTTCTCTTGCTCCCCATGGCCTCAGCGATTGTTTCACTTCCGGTAGTTTCTCTGTTGGATGTCATAAAGGTCAGAAATTGATGAAACTGATCTGATGGATAAGTATTTGTCCAACATTCTTGTTTCGGTATCAAAAGCAAGTTCTAATTTCCTTGACATGAACTAACACTAATATACCTACTAAGTTACATCACCAATAGTTCTCACTTGTATTTTCAACATACAAGGCGTATCTTTCAACCAGTATCATAGTCAACCAACTACAACTGTCTAAAAATACTTCAACCACGCATAGATATATATGACATATAAATTTAACAATAAATCACAACTTTACACATTTGTAATAATGACCCTTATTTTGGTTATTACTTAATGTAAGGCTTCAGCGCAAGAAAAAACTTAGATCATGTATAATGGACTGAGAAATCAGGTAGAGAATGAACACAGACCTGGACAATCTTGACGAGGAGAATCTCGGATACGGAAGTAATTCTCAAATGTACCAGCCCATGCATCTCTCTTAGTGAGGAAGTGCGACTTTAGGTTGAAGAGTTTCTTCACGGTTGCGGGTATAGAAGAATGCTCATACTGTGAATGTGGTGTTGGACCATCAGGTTCATGTATCACTGCAATGAAAACAAAACCGAAACTAGTCTTATCAAAATCACAAAGACAAGTCCTTGAAGTAACGCATATAGATATTATAATGAGGCAAAGCAGGTTCAAGTAAAGAAATGAGAATTAAAACTAATGTGATTAACATGAACAATGTACTGTCACTAAAATTAGTTCAAGTCAAATTATACCAATTCAAACATCAAGCTGAATTTGAAATTTTGCAATCTCAAAATATCTACATCAAAGCAGAACCTGAGCAATGAACAAATGACATACCAGTGCCCTTGTCGATCCAGGGAGAGATGAGAAAGGTAGGGACCCGAACGCCCAATCGATCAAACCCAAAATAAAACGGGTCAGGTCCAATGATTCCATCAGGGTTAGGGACACCTTTAACGGGGGTGGGAACATGGTCATAAAACCCACCGTGTTCGTCATAAGTAATGAGCAAAGCCATCTCTTTCCACTGTGGACTGCTCCGTAACGTCTCATAGACTTCCTTAACAAACCGTTGACCCACCGCCACGTCATGCGACGGATGATCATCGTTCGCCGGAAAAAGATCGATATCGAAATATCTCTGCTCCACAACGGAATAGTTAGGAAGCTTCCCGAGCTTCGCATGGAGCTTGAATTTAAGCGCATAGCTGTGGAACTTGACCAAATGCTTAATCCTACGAAGGGATTTGAAGAAGAAGGTAGCTGGAATGTTTTGGTAATAAATCCCAAAGCTGAGTCCGTTCTCGTCTAACGAATCAAAGATCGTTTTTTGAGGGAACCCTCTAACGAGATCTTTCTTCACATTGCTTGAGCAACCATGAGAAGTAGCTGAGTGAACGTAGAACCGATTCGGCTGAGTCGAAGTCGGTACAGAAGCGAACCATCGATCGAACACACCGAACTCGTTCGCTAACTCGGTGTAAACAGGTAAAACTTCGGGTTTGAATCCGCTCATCACGTTTTTAGCCATCCCAGGCTCCATGCTCTCCGATTGCTGTGCGAATCCGTTCATTTTCGGGTCCCCCGATGTATCGTTGGACCCGAAGATCTGCTCTCGGATCGCTTGGAACGAATGACCCGGATCCATGTCTACGAAGACGGCGTCGTCGGAGACGAAAACCTTCTTGGAGTTTGGATCGGAGACGTTGAGTGGGTTCGATTCTTGACCCGTTAGTCCGTCGATTTCGGGTCGGGTCGATTTGAGCCAACCAAGGATGTGATCGAAGGAGCGATTCTCCATGACTACAACGACTATGGTCTTGATTGGTCCTTCGATCTTGTGGGGTTTACGGAACTCGAGAGATTGAGATGAAATTAGTAAGTAGCAGAAGAGAATAACAGCGGCAGATTCTCGTCGGAAAGCCATATTTCCGGTGACCCAGACCCGGAAAAGGCCGATGCCCGGTGGAGACTGGTAAAATTCGGCGGAGGTTTTTAGGGTTTATGAGAGAAACGGTGTTGAGAGAGGAGAAAAAGGTATATACTTGAAGGTTAACAATGGCGATACCATAGAAGAAGATTTAAGAGCGATAAGACCATCATTATTGGTGGGATCTTAGATCCTACATCTTTCCTTTGCAAAAACCGGGGGATCTTAACCTCTAAGATCCCACCAATAATGATGTCTTAAAGCCGAGAAAATTCCCTTTTGGATTTAAACTTGCCCTTTCAAACCAAAAAAAAATCATAAACTAGGTTTTGACTTTGGTTTAAGATAAGTCAAAGAAGCAAATTGTTATATCAACTAAGATTATTTTTTGGTTTTTGTTTTATTTAGCGATTAAAAAAAGTAATAATTGCAGTCAATATTTGCAAACCTTGATGAATAAGTGTTAGTTTATTCCTAGTGTGTTAACATGGATTTGGCCTGTTTAGAAGCATCATTTAGTTAAGTAATTTCACATATTTTGCAATTTTATCAAGTGATTCTTTTGCTAATCTTTGACGCCTTAATAATCTATCAAACTCAAGAAAATACGATCGTTTAATAGTACTACTCTCTCTGCTAAACTAATTCATGCATATCTTTCTCACTAGCAGTCAATCCTGCAACTTTCTATTTATTCTCGTTGAAAAGGAAAATCAACCAAGAGTGTGTTTACTTCCTAGTTAGTTAAATTTTTGCTAATGAACTAATAAAAGCCCACTTTTGTTGGCACAAAAATAGAAATGGAGAGGAAACAAATCTCGGTTTCTTCACTTGAATTTGATTCCAAGTCACAGATTCTCCTTAATTGTTATCATCAGTCATCATCATGTTGGACTATTTTACGCATCATATATACACATGACATATTTGAGTGCCTGCGAGTAAGAATTATAGAATTGGTCGAGTAAACTAACCCAACTAGTATATTGTACTTATACACTAACTAAAATCATTGTTCCACTTTTGCATGCTCAAAACGACTAAAGCTTTTGATCCAAAAATATATTTAAATTACAAAGCTAACTACAAACTGTATAATTTGAGTCAAGTTTTGACAGTACGTTAAGCTTAGTTAAGAGTTATTATATCTTTCTTGTTTCTTTCAGAGTTATTTATATCTTTCTTGTTTGTTTCTACGTTATCACATCGGAATCCACTACCATATCATATATGTATATTACATTGCAAGAAACAAGCGTTTCATTTTCTTCAATAGAAAAACCATTAAATTAGAAGAAAAAGAAGTATAGAGATGAAGAAAGCAGAGCTAATATTCATTCCTCTACCGGAGACAGGTCACCTTTTGTCTACGATCGAGTTTGGAAAACGTCTGCTCAATCTTGACCGCCGGATCTCCATGATTACAATCCTCTCCATGAATCTGCCATATGCTCCTTACGCCGACGCTTCCCTTTCGTCTCTCACAGCCACCGAGCCTAGAATCCGACTCATCAGCCTCCCGGAGATTCATGATCCACCTCCTCTCAAGCTTCTCGACACTTCCTCTGAGACATACATCCTCGATTTCGTCGATAAAAACAAACCAACTCTCACAAAAACCATCCACGATTTAATCTCATCTCGATCATCTTCCGGAGATACTCATGTCGCCGGTTTGATTCTTGATTTCTTCTGCGTTGGTTTGATAGATATCGGCCGTGAGCTGAACCTTCCTTCGTATATCTTCATGACTTCAAACTTCGGTTTCTTAGGGGTTCTTAAGTATCTCCCCGAACGACATCGTTTAACTCCGTCGGAGTTCCATTAAAGCTCCTCCGGTAATGAAGAGTTACAGATTCCTGCGTTCGTGAACCGTGTTCCCGCCAAGGTTCTGCCGCCTGGTGTGTTCGATAAACTCTCTTACGGTTCTCTGGTCAAAATTGGCGCTCGGTTGCATGAAGCTAAGGGTATTTTAGTCAATTCTTTTACTGACGTCGAGCCTTACGCTGCTGAACATTTTTCTCGAGGCCGAGATTACCCACACGTGTATTCTGTTGGGCCGGTTCTTAACTTAACAGGCCGTACAAATCCGGGTCTCGCTTCGGCCCAATACGAAGAGATGATCAAGTGGCTTGATGAGCAACCGGACTCGTCGGTTTTGTTCTTGTGTTTTGGGAGCATGGGAGTCTTCCCTGCACCTCAAATAACAGAGATTGCACACGCGCTTGAGCTCGTCGGGTTCAGGTTCATCTGGGCGATCCGTACGAACATGGCGGGAGAAGGTGATCCTTACGAGCTGCTTCCAGAAGGATTCGTCGACCGAACAATGGGCCGTGGGATTGTATGCGGTTGGACTCCACAAGTGGATATCTTGGCTCACAAGGCAACAGGTGGATTCGTGTCTCACTGCGGATGGAATTCTGTTTTGGAGAGTCTATGGTACGGCGTACCGATTGCTACGTGGCCTATGTATGCTGAGCAACAGCTGAACGCGTTCGAGATGGTGAAGGAGCTGGGCTTAGCCGTGGAGATACGGCTTGATTACGTGGCCGACGGTAATAGGGTCACATCGGAGATCGTGTCAGCCGATGAAATAGCCAAAGCTGTCCGATCTTTGATGGATGGTGATAACCTTGTGAGAGAAAAGGTTAAAGAGATATCAGAAGCGGCGAGGAAAGCTGTTGGTGACAATGGATCTTCTACGGTGGCCACCCGAAATTTTATCAGAGATATTCTCGGGGATCACTTTTGATTCATCTCTCTCGGAGCCAAAGTTGTATTATGCATTAATCGATAAATAAATGCTATGAATTTATCGTTTACTTCAAGACACATACATTTCTGTGGTACCTATCTTAATCTTCAGACTATCCATACGAAATCCACTTAAACTGGATGTATTGTGGATCTGGAATAGCTTGACACGACACACCTATTTAGTTTTACTCGATCCAAGTTTCTCGTCCACTAAAACATTGTCTATTACTATTTTCGCAAATGTCAATATTGTCTAATTAGAATTACTATTTACGCAAATGTCAATTTCAACACACCTATTTAGTTTTTTTCATAGTACGATGTACATTTTTAGTTCTTGAATATATCCATCTTTTATTATTTTGTCGGTGTGGTACAAGTACAACATGCATAATTTATTATTATTATTATTTTTTTGGTAAAAGGTTAATAATAATTTTATATTTGGTATGACAAGGATAACCAATATTTTTCTTTTCATATTTTCTATAAAATATATTATTTTTGTGATGGAATTTAGAAAATATTATTTTGACAAGGAATTACACACATGACACAATTGGTGTATCACAGACTCACACGACAATACTGACACATCCTTAACAAGCTTCCTCATTTGTTGTGTGCTTCTCATTCAACCAAACACAAATCCTCAACCCGAAGAAGAAGAAAAGAGAGAGAGAGATGGTGAAGAAGAAAACAGAGCTGATCTTCATTCCAGTTCCATCCACAGGCCACCTTCTCGTCCATATTGAATTCGCCAAGCGTCTCATCAATCTCGACCATCGGATCCACACCATCACCATCCTCAACTTGTCTTCACCCTCTTCCCCTCACGCCTCCGTCTTCGCCAGATCTCTCATCGCTTCACAGCCCAAAATCCGCCTCCACGATCTTCCCTCTCTCCACGATCCTCCTCCATTCGATCTCTACCAAAGAGCTCCCGAAGCTTACATTGTAAAGCTCATCAAGCAAAATACTCCTCTCATTAAAGACACCGTTTCTACCATCATCCGTAAAGGTTCAGATTCGGTTCGTGTCGCCGGTTTGATTCTCGATTTCTTCTGCAACTCGTTGATAAATGATGTTGGCAACGAGCTTAATCTCCCTTCTTACATATATCTCACTTGTAACGCTAGATACTTGGGCATGATGAAATATCTTCCGGATCGCCATCGGAAAATCGCATCTGAGTTCGATTTGAGCTCCGGCGACGAGGATTTGACGGTTCCCGGATTCGTTAACGCTATTCCCACCAAGTTCATGCCGCCTGGTTTGTTCATTCGAGAAGCTTACGAGGCTTACGTCGAGCTAGCGCCGAGATTCGCCGATGCAAAGGGTATTTTGGTAAATTCGTTTGCGGAGCTTGAGCCTCACCCGTTTGACTACTTCTCTCACCTGACGAAGTTCCCTCCGGTGTACCCAGTCGGACCGATTCTCAGCTTGAAGGATCGAGCGAGTCCAAAGGAGGAAGCGGCAGATCGGGATCGGATAGTGAGATGGCTCGAGGATCAGCCAGAGTCATCGGTGGTGTTCCTCTGCTTTGGGAGCAAGGGAACCGTTGATGAGCCACAAGTGAAGGAGATAGCTCGAGCGCTCGAACTCGTCGGCTGCAGATTTCTATGGTCAATTCGAACAAGCAGCGTCGTGGAGACGGACCCTGACGATGTGTTACCGGATGGGTTCATGGGCCGAGTAGCAGGCCAGGGGTTGGTATGTGGTTGGGCCCCTCAAGTGGAAATATTGGCCCATAAAGCAATAGGAGGATTCGTGTCTCACTGTGGTTGGAACTCCACGCTTGAGAGCTTGTGGTTCGGCGTTCCTGTCGCCACGTGGCCTATGTACGCTGAGCAACAGCTTAACGCGTTCACGTTGGTGAAGGAGCTAGGGATCGCGGTGGATTTACGGATGGATTACGTGTCGGGTCGTGGGGATTTGGTTACTTGTGATGAGATTGCGAGAGCCGTCCGATCTTTGATGGACGGTGGGGATGAAAAGAGAAAGAAGGTGAAGGAGGTGGCTGATGCGGCGAGGAAGGCTTTGATGGACGGAGGATCTTCGTCTTTGGCGACGATTCGATTCATTGGCGAATTGTTGGATGATGATTCATGCTAATACAAGGGGAGGCCGTGAGTGCACACGCTCAGTTATTTTTCTCTGAACTGAACCAGGAGAACATTATTAAATACGTTTATTTTCACTAATTAAACTTATGTGTAAAATGAAGTATTGTGCTCCAAAGCAAAAACGGTGGCAATCTTTATGGTATCTTAAGTTTATGGATTAATCGAATAGTAAAGTTACATACATAAAAAACGTTGTACTCGTTAATTGAATTTAGCTACAGTTCTCTCGTTCCATATCACCCAAAACTCAAAATACAAATGCTTAAATCCAGTTTTGGAATTGCTTCAATTTGAGTTAATTATTTAATCTAGAAAACGATTGTATTAAGATAACACTGATCACCAGGTGGTGCACACTGCACATACATACACACACAAAAAAAAAAAAAAAAACAACACACTGATCACTAGCTGGTGCACACTGCACAAACACACACACACACGAAACACTAATCCCAATGCCACAACAACGACGTTTACAATAGAACTAAACATCTCCGCCAATCAACTCGTCGAGGAATTGTTTAACCGCAACAAACGAAGATCCACCGTCCATCAAAGCTTTCCTCGCGGACTCCGCCATCTCCTTCACTTTTTTCCTCGGCGTATCCTCACCGTCCATCAGAGCTTGTATGGCTCCCGCGATCTCCTTAGCTTTGACTATCTCTCCGTGAGCAGAGACGTAATCTAAACGCAGCTCAACGGCTAACCCTAACTCCTTAACCATAGTGAAGGCGTTTAGCTGTTGCTCGGCGTACATTGGCCACGTGACGATCGGAACTCCGAACCACAAGCTCTCTAGAAGCGAGTTCCAACCACAGTGTGACACAAACCCTCCGATCGCCTTGTGAGCCAGCACTTCCACCTGTGGTGCCCAATCGCACACCAGTCCCTTACTCACCGTCCGATCTAGAAAACCCTCTGGCAACAGATCGTACGGACTCGCTTTCTCCGTCGGATTTGTGCGGATGGACCAGAGAAACCTATGGCCGGCAAGCTCTATCGCTCGAGCTATCTCCTCGATCTGCGGCTTGCTGTGGATTCCTAAGCTCCCGAAGCAGATGAACACAACTGACGACTCCGGCTGGTCCTCGAGCCATTTCATGACCCGGTCACGGTCCGATGGGTCCATATTCGGAGAGGGGCGATCCTCTAAACTAAGAACCGGTCCGACCGGATAAACCGGAGGATAGTTGTCAGGACGACGAGCAAAGTAAGCCAAAGCGTTATGCTCAAGAGCTGAGAAGGAGTTGACCAAAATGGCCTTGGCTCCAGGGAACTTCTCCGCAATCTCTACCCAAGCCTCGTAGGACTCTCTCACGAATTGACCTGAAGGCAAAACCTTAGTTGGCACGGAGGAGACGTAACCGGGAATTGAGTGCTCTTCGTCGCCGGAGCTTAAATCAAACTCGGAAGAGATAATGCGATGTCTCTCAGGGAGGTACTTCATCATACACATAAAACCAGCGTTACACGTTTGGAAAATGTAAGAAGGAAGTTTAAACTCGTTTGCCACTTCGATCAAGGGGACACAGAAGAAATCGATAACCAAACCGGCGACACGAACCGAACTGGATCCATCACGGGAAGAAACCAGAGTGGAGAGGGCGTCTCTAACAAAAGGAACAGTTTTCTTGGTGAAGTCTAGAATATAAGCCTCGGGAGCTTTAAAGAAGAGCTCCAGTGGTGGAGGGTTTGGAATGTCAGGCAGAGCAAGGAGACGGATTCGAGGCTGTGAAGCAACGAGAGATTTAGCAAAAAGGTGAGCTTGGGGAGCCAGAGGTACTGTCCAGTGGATGATGGTGATGGTGTGAATGCGATCATCTCGTTTGATGAGAGACTTTGCGAATTCAATGGAGACAAGAAGGTGACCAGGGGTCGGATGTGTAACAAAGATGATTTCTGCTTCTGCTTTCATCTTTCTCTCTACCTATGTGTTTAATGTTTTTTTTTTTTTAATATTCTTTATGGTGCTCTCTACTAGAAGCAGTGAAGCACATATATAAACACTCTCGGATTTTACTATTCACACCACACTCACGAGGTTTAACGCTATACTCAGACCTTTAGCGACATCTGTTAGAGATTTGACTGGTTTAGTGGTTTAAGATCGACTGGTCAAATGAAGCCTCCTCACAAGCTCAGAGCATCTCCAACCATAGTTGTTTAACATGAAGTGCTTATCACTAAAATTATACAAATATTATTATTTAATTTGATGGATTGCTTAAATAGTCAAAAAAACATTTCAAAAGTTCCTTAAATCTCATGTTTAAGCACTTTTGAAGGTAGATTTTATACAATATAAGCAACTCACATAATTTTTTTTATATATTTTTTCTCTCTCTAAGATAAGCAACTTATGTTAACAACTCTTCAATGGAGATGGTATCACACACCTTCCCCAGACAATAACAAAAAGTATTAGTGTATGGAGAGACCCTACTTAAGCTAATATAATTAAATGGTTTATCACTATTAACTACTTTACTATCCTCAAATCACCCAAAATTTCAAAAGGAAAAACATAGCCAATAGCCACACCTAGTAGTGTATTTATGATCTCAGTTGTTGTCCATCATTCAGTGGTTCCTTCTCTAAAACCGTTACAAAATCAGGTGATGGCTACATACATTGACATTAGTTGCCTTTTTTAATTACTTTCGGCTTTTTCCAATTTTACAAGTTTCTACAAAACAAACTTTGATTTATTCTTTAAAACCAAAGGGCGTTGTAACTTCATCATATGGTTTTAGCCATTGTATATATAAATTAAATAATATAGAACTCTACACTAATAAATTTACAACTTAATCCGCCATTGCTTGCCTTTGTAGGAATGAAGTATTTCTCACCTCAGACAATTGCGGAAAAACCGTATTCCCTGTTGATTTTTACCAAAAAGAAAAAAAGTTTGTGATTAGAACTCTGTAATTTTATCATTAATTAAATTTAAGGATTATCAAAACTAACTAACTCGTGTTTACCTGCAGAGCAAACGTGATGTCTGATTCGTCTACTCTCAGGCTAACTCTCTTTATCTTATCTCCACGAGCTTGACCTAACTTTAAAATCCCCTGAAGCAACAAATCCCAATTTATAATCGAATATCACTCCAGAGAAAGTCTTTCAAATGAACTATAACATAATCTTTTCTTTCTCATTCACTATTTAAGACGGCCACACTACTTACCTGATCGTTTAGCACTGTGCACATGTTAGAGAACTCTGTAATTCCAGCTGGAGATATCGTCCAAGATTTACAGATTTCTAGGTATAACTTGTTAAGCTGCATTGCAAAGTTGGGGAAAGAGATATGAGTAACTCATAACAATGTTTTGGTTGTACTCATGAAGTTAGCTTTGCTGGACCAAGATTTACCTCTCCAACGGTTGCATCCTTTTTGTTCCCTCGGAAAGCCTTTGCCGCTGAACATACTATGATCTGTGAATTGTCAAGAGAAACATGCGATGAGTCCAGTTAGAGTCTTTTAATCCACTCTTGCTTAACCATAGAAGTTTATGACATTGGTGTATATTAAAAGAACTAACTCTATGAGGATGTAACTTACTTGTTGGTGTTGAGGAAGAGACTGAATAGTTTCAACTACAGGAGATCTAAACGTCTTAGATAATGCATTAGCCATATGATCCATCCTTACCTGTAAGATTGAAGACAATAAGACCAAGGTATATAAGAATCCATGATACCAATACCACATCATCAGTAAGTAAGCTGAAGTTTATAAAAGAAAAATATCCAAATACTAACCACTGGATCATCTGGAGTTGGACCTTGTAATTCTTGTCCAGTTGAACCACTTATTTCTATTTCTAAGATATCTAGAGCACTCCTGAAAATCCAAATCAAAGGAAGATGTAAGATGTTTGTTATTCTTTAGGAGTCAAGAAACTGAGTATGCGCTTTATTACATATAAAAATCCAAAGCACTATGCCACTCATGTTTTCCAATTTAAGGACAAACTCTGAGACAAAACTTGCAAAGATAAATCACCTGCAGACAGATAGAGCTTTTCTCATGTCACCTGATGCTGCAGCAACTTTCTGGCACAATGCAAACAAAATGATGGTTAAGAGGAAAGCAAGGTTGAGTGATTTCTGAGAGAAAACATGAGACTAAAGGGGATAGAAATTCTTACTCTAGCACAGAGCTCCAAGGCTTTTGGTTGAAATGCAACATATGGAAAACCCTATGAGCAGAGAGCTTGAAAATTAGTGAAACATATAGACACAAAATAGAGTACCCTAGGTAAACAGATTTATTCAGTCTCAAACAGAACATCTTATCTTAGCATGCAACTAGGTAGAATGAATTACCGTAAGCCTTTCCTGTAGTATCCTAAGGATCTGATCTTTAGAATAAGCACGGAAAGTGATAACCATAGGTTTGCCTGCACACCAAAAAAAAAAGAAACAGCAGTTCATGAATATTTTTAACATTTATGTTTTCAGAGTCGAGACTTTCTACGGACATGGAAGGTAACATAATTACAAGGTTAAGAAATTCTCACATCTAACAGACTTCAATTTTGGAAGGAAACGATCTGCAAGGTCTATTGCATTTGCTACACCTGGAAAAAAAAAAGAGTAATTAATAATTGCATACAAACAGAGAGAGTGAATACATATATGAATTGAACCATAGTTATGACCACAAAAAGACAGTACCTATAAGTATACAGCGTGAAAATGGCAAAGTTGTAAGCATAAAAAGATCATGCAAGACTCCTAGGTCTTTTGTGATCAAGTAATCCATCTCATCTGCGATTAATAATCTGCAAACACGGATGGAAAAAGGATTACACTGCTTTCTTTTTCAGAAATCTTAATATGTAATCAAAGCAAAACAAAAGGGTAAAAACAACCGTACATCATTCTTGAGCTGGATGATTCTTGCTTTTGAGAAAAGAGAAACTGAAGATATTGTAGAGGTGAAGAGGAGCCACTAGCTTTCGTTCCAGGCTCGATTTCACCAAGTATCTATCAACAAAATTAAGCCTATAAGCATCAAAATTGAACTGAAATCAAGAATTTAAAGGATTATAGTCATACCTTGCTGAAAATATCCGTTGATTTTGTCAATGACGTGCAATTCAAAGACAATGTATCCACATGTGGCAAACCTTCCTGATAAAATTAACGGATGTTTAATCTTTGTGACGATGACATCGCTTACAAGGTAAATCTACAACTAAAAGAAATAAATTCCATACCTGCTCTGACCAATCACTAACTTGTTGTACTACTTTCTCCATAGACAGTGATTTTCCAGTTCCAGGACAACCGCATATGTACAAACTATCAGCCTTACGCTGATCTACGCAACCTTTAACAAACTCCAAAATCCGTTGTTGTTCATCATCACGGCAAACAATTGTTGATGGTGCTTTAGAGACGTGTAGTGCCTCCTTCACAGCTCTCATCTTCTCCTCATCTATACATTGATGAAATATACATGATTTAACATTACAAAATAAGTAGACTAAAGAAGAAGAATCTAAAAACAGACCATGTTTTACCTCTAGGATTCCAGTTAGATTTCGTGCCTAAACAATCAGGTAAGCTCTCTACTGCCAAATTGACTGGATTTGCCAAATTTTCATTAGCGTCTTCCTGAAAATATATAGCCGGTGAGCATTCATAGTTATCCAACAAATTATTTTCATGAAATCCAAACACATGTGTATATCAACAGTTGACCTTCTCTGACAATCTGGAATTGGAAGTAGTACTTTGTCGATGAGATTTAGATTTCTTCGGCGTGGTGATGAAATTTTCAGACGAAAGACTAACTTCCGCTGAATCAGATCTCAGCTTTCTCTTCCGAGGAATCTCACGTGTCTCCGTTCCGGCGCCGACAATATGTTTATAAGAAGACAAACTCGGCCCGGCGATGGTAGGCATGGTTAGGTTACACAAGTCAAATCCAAAACGAAACAGGGGGATATAGATCCAGTCGTACTGGTCGATGCTACTTGTTTGAGAAAGCGCGAGAGAGAGAGAGAGAGCCAGAGATATGAAGATAGAGAGTAGAGACTGAGGGAGCGTAGAGAGTAGCGGGAAAACGCGAATGGCGACATTTTCGCATCCCGCCTTTGTTTTGAACCGCCAGTTTCGCGGCTTTTCTATTAGGCCGCTTTGTGTTAAATAAATAGTGTATCACTTGCTAATGGACCCAACTTTTAATGGGCCGCTTTGTATTAAATGGAATATCACTTGCAATCGGCCCAAATGAATTGTTCTTGCCTAGCTCATCTCCGAAGATATTATACAATCATACTGTCAATCTTAATTTTTTTAGTAAATAACTAAGATAAATCAATAGATACATATATACCTAAGTTCCAGGGTTTTTTTTTTTTTTTGTGAAATAACTCGTGAGTATATCATATCATTTCACTAATGACAAACGTATTTTTTTCTGAATTAGGAGGAACGACCATTAACACACGAACAAGATTAACACCACTCAAACTCCGCTAGTGGACAGCAGAAATATCTATTATTTTCAATTTTGGACTCATCTAATAGGCTATGTATAATTGGTTGTGTCCAGGTTCATCTCACTGATGGTTACGAACCTAATTAAGGGATGAGCGAACTAGTTCATATATATGTCAGTAACCTACGTATACAACACGATGATAACTTCTTCTATTTTTGTATTCAAAAGACAAGACAACAACACATATGTCTCTCTACTCACCTCGTGCTCAAAAAGCAAACATCTCAAGTATGTAATGCTCCATTAATTAACCCTTAACCTAGCCTTGTCGCTCCTTACCGCAACTTATCCTCCATTACCACAAACTATACTTTATTTGGCAGCCTAGTTGGCTAGTTGTCTTCAAATCTCTTAATTGATCACCCTATTGTAACAAGTAGACTCAAAAACATTCCGAACCCGAACTTTCCAAAGCCGATCGAAACTAGAAAATCCTCGTGTATTATATTTTTTGTTTTAAGGTGTTTTTTTTTGCCAACCACAATATTTTAATGGTTTGATGGAGTCGGATTTATATATGTTTTAAAACCCTGGAAAATAATGCTCCAAAATCTATATTATTGTTTATTTTGATGTGAAATTGATCAGAGAAAGACTCAAAGTGGTCTAAGATATTTTGATTTTTGGTCTACCTCTCTTTGGGAATAAAAATTTCCATTTAAGTAGTCCGCTGATATTATATCACAATAATATGCACCAAAAATAGAAAATATATAATAAAAAGGAGAATTTAGGTTGAAAGAAGAAGATAAGAGAGATGAGAGTAGCCTTTGCCGTGTCGCTGCTTCGGCCAGTCTCTCTCTCTCTCTCTCTCTCTCGCTCGCTCTCAGCATTTTAAGATAATTTGGCCATAGCATCCTATCAAGAGTCACTACGTAAACTTATTTTCTTTCTCCACTATAAAGAAAATAACTAAGCAACGATATTTTTTTTTTTTTTTTGCAACGATATATCAAGCACAAAAGAAATAGAAAACGCACGTACGTCATAATAAGTTCGTCTGGTGTAAATCTTTTACATATTTCTCATTGGTTGCTTTCATTTAAGAGTTTCAAGTTCAAACGAATAAATTCATTGCAAGAAATTGGATTCAAACTAAATATGAGACTTGAAAAAAGAAAACAATATCTCTAACAAAATAGATATGTGGTTGCTCAAAGAATTAGTGATTCTATATACATATTGTGATGAGTGCGATTTTTAGAAAAGCTCAAGCATGGTATGTTATGTTATATATTGTGCCCCAATGCTTGTTTGTTTTGTAATTACGTACGCATTTGTGATAATTAATTTTATCGTTTCATTCGAATAAAAATAAAAATGAAAATTATTGTAGACGACGAAAACAAATATGTGATATTTAACTTAACTAACATTTGTGCCGACATCATATTATGTAAGTACAGTCGATGAATTACATCTAAGATCACATGGTTCATTTTATCATTTTCTATTTGTTTTATTTACCTCGCCAATATTTTTGACATTTAGCCTTTAAATCTTGCCGTTGTCTCACAACTCCATTTTTGTTTGTCGAATTGCCCATTAGCAATTAATTTCGTTCTATAGATTATTTTATTAAGTCTGACACTCACCTTTTTATTACATTTCTATATATTTTCCAACAATTATGAAAACGATAGCTTATATTATTTTGTCTTGTAACTTATACTATATATGATCAGTTTTATCTATTACAGTAAAATATGGGTCAAATTGAGACTGGGAATATCCTAAGACTTCAGGCCACCGGTCCAGAGGCGCGCGATCTGGTCCGTCTACGAGAAGTCTATTTATTGGTCGGCTGATTGGGAAAGTTTACGTACGATAAAATTCTTATTAGTTTCAGTCGGCAACACAAAAGGACTCGTATAGTCGTATGGCTATTTTCTAATTCATTATGTACGAAAACAGTCAGCAAAATGTTTGGCAAAAACAATGTTTGCGAATTTCTAAAGCAAAGCAAAACTAAACGGGTATTTGTGTACGTAACTTTTAACATGGGACTAGGTTACACCATACATGCATTATTAAAGCATAGTACTTAATTACTTATAATAAGCTAATTGAATTGTGCAATAAAAAAATATATATTCAGAATTGATACGATAAAAGAACATTGACAAAGACAGAAAATTACTAAATAAGGAGAGGAAACTGAATCTAAGAAAAGAACAATAAAAATATCAGCAGTGGATATACGTATATCGTTCATCAGTGATCACCGTCACTCTCTTTAGAGGTTACTTTCTTTTAAGGACGTCAACTTGGAATGGTGCGTACGTAGGCGTAGTAGCGGTCATCGATCACCACTCTCCGGTCACGTCTCTCCTTAATTCTCCACCGTGGTTTCCTTACCCTCTCCCTTCCAGCATGAATAAATATTTTGTTTAAAACGAATTAATAACAAAGTTTTTTTTTTTAACTTATACTATATTCGATTAAAGCCTTTAGGAATTTTTTCGCTTCTTCTTAATTAATTTTGATATACCACTATATTATTACATGCATGCAGATATAAAGATGTTGCATTTATACGCGAAGTGCTTTATTTTGTTTTTGGGCAAAATAGGCGAAGTGTTTAATATGCATATATACATTGCAGGAAAAGAAGATATTCGATGTGTCGTCTAAGTGTCTGAAATGTATAATTCAGTTTGATAGAGCTTAAGAGCTGTGTTGACAACAGAAAGTTTAGGTCAACCGCACGTGAACTGGGAAAAAAAAGAGTAAGACATTTTGGAGGTGAATATATACTGACCTGAGGCTTTTACTCCTTTTCGATTTACAAAACGATGCATGTACATGTGTTTTTTTTTTTTTTTTTTTGTACATGTGGTTTTACTTTGCTTAGCATTACGGTGATGATATATAACTCGTTTAATTAGAGTGAATATTATCAAAACACATGACTAATCCCCATATTATTGCCATTTTTTTCCCAAAGAAACCATGTGTTTTTGACTTTTTGACGTTTGAATCGACTCTCATTCAGTGTATTCTTAAAGGTATATATATATAGATCGAGTTTTAAACGCAATAAAACTTTTGAAGCCTTAATTAATTCAATTAAAAAAAAATTTAAGTTTTCTATTTGAGGAAAAAAAAAAAAAATTTAAGTCGTTCCGAGATGACATGGACACGAGGACCCCACTTTCATCTCGCCTACCCTTATTTGCCAGCCTGTTATTATTATTTAAAAACAAAATATGTTCACGTTAATTACACGTGTAACTTTACATGTCGTCTAATGTAATTTACTTTTCAATACTTTTTTAATTGGGAAAATTCCATAAAAATTCCCCATCTAATTTTAATTTGGAAGTTTAATACCCAATATTATTTGGTTGGAAATAAAATGCATAGTTTATTAATTTGTTGTCTATTAATACATCAAATATATAAAAATTGTCGAATCGAAGAAACCGCTTAACAAACGGTAATCGGATTGACGGAATCACTAAACCGGGGTTAATGGAATTACACTAAACTTAGGGTTTATCGATCCCAATTCGATTTGGGATAATAGCAAAGGACAATGCAGTCTTTGGATAACCCCAAATAACCCGTGTGTTTAGGGATTAGTAATTTCGTCAACCTCGGTTTAGTGATTCCGTCAATCCGATTAAACGGTTTATTCGATTCGACAATTTTTATATACTTAATGTATTAATAGACCAAAATTTAATAAATCATGCATTTTATTTCCAACCAAATAACATTAGGTATTAAACTTCCAAATTAAAATTAGATGGAGAATTTTGATGGAATTTTCCCCTTTTTCATTTTCAAACTTGTCAGATCCATACGATCGACTGGCACACTTATAACCGTTGGATCTAAAATACTTGCCGGTTTTTTCTCACTTATTTTCTGTGAATGGTGCCATGTCACTCGTTTCTTTCACCTGTTACCGGTTTCTCCGGTTTTCTTTTGACTATTCTAAGGCTTCTAGCTAGCTTTCACCTGTTTGATTTTCGTTTAGAATAATTGACATTAAGCTTTTAATTTTAAAATTTTCCAGTCTCCGTTTGATAAAATCTTCGTCGCGTTTGTATAAAGGCAGCTCTCTATGCCTCGTGCTCCATCCACTCTCTAAAAGATTATCCCGAGAAAGTTTTCATAAATCTTATTTTCCTTTCCTTTCCGAGAAAATAAAATCTCGGACAAAAAACCTCTCTGCTCATTGATTTCATTAGAGTGAGTCTCTTCAGCTTCTCCCTTCTCTCTCTAATTCACCGCACTCAAGTCTTTTCTTAAAGTAATTTCTTCATTGCTTCTCGTACAGATTCAATTGTTCTCCGATCCGTTATTTATGGGGTTTCTAACGATTCATTCCCGTGACTGTTGCATGGTTTCATACAAGTGATTCTTGTTTCATTTCTTTTGACTCACTAGATTCATCTTTTGCTTTCCAGGAAAATACAGCTGAGGAAAGAGCATTCTAGACTAACAAGCTAGTCACCAGCGTTTGCTCTGTTTTTGTCCACATCTTTTTCTTTTTAGCTGAACAAGAAAATCAGGAGAGCAGATTTATTTATTTTGGGAGATATTTTTAGAAAAATGGGAGTGAAAGTAGCAACAACCTCAACCTTTCATCAATGGGTAGCTCATCCCATAGTTCACCATTCCTCTTCCCTTTCTCAAACCGTAGCTTCCTCCGCCGTTTCAAGACGACGTTCCATCGCTAATGACGGACGCTGTCGTTCCGTGACGCAGAGCCAGAGGCTTAATAATCACTCTTCTCTCTTCGGCCCTCCTTCTTCGAATCTCCAACACTCCAAGTCATCATGTGAGCTCTGGGACTCAACGAGACCAAAGACTACTAAAACTCAGTTGATTCGCAGAGCTTTCAGTAGCCCTAACGTCGATCCGTTTTCTGAGGAGGAGTTTTCCAAGAAGATGCAAGAGCTTGCTCTCAAGTTCCAAGTCCCTAACGAGGATGACGACGAATCGGAGAAGAGCATTGACATCCATAGTAATTTCAGATCATCAGATTCGACGGAACAGCCATGGCCAGAGATGGTGCAGATGTCAAGCATCGAGAGGAAAGCAAACAGCGTTGAGCTTCCTCTCTCGCTTCGGATCATTAAGAGAAAGCTACAGATGGAAGAAGGACTTATCAAACATGTCGGCGAATCAGCTTGTTGCTCTGTCAAGAAAGCTTTCTCTTCCATGGTGTTTATGATCAGAGAACTTCAGAGCTTCACGTTACACATGAGAGAGCTTCTTCTCTTTGAAGATTTACAAGGAATTCTCCACCGTGTTAGAAAGGAAATGCAAGCATCCTTCGTTTGGTTGTTTCAACAAGTTTTCTCTGCTACTCCTACTTTGATGGTCTCTGTTATGATCCTTCTCGCCAATTTCACGGTTTACTCTATCGAGAGCAACTCTGCTTTAGCCGCCGCGGTTACTCCCCCGATGACCACCGTCTCTTTTAGCTTCGATACGACGGAGCTAAGTGAGATTCAGGAAACAAACCCGAAGTTTGATTCTTCCATGGTGAAAACGTACTCTGTCTCTTCCCCCTACGGGCGAACATCTTTCGTCGGTGGCGGCGGCGGGAACAACGTACCACCGCCGGTACAAAGCGGAACAGAGGGGGATGGATCTGATCAGTTCAGGAAATCTCAGTTTTCGTCATCATCTCTTGGTGCAACAAGCGCGGATTCAGATGTATCCGTGTCAGGGCAAGAAGAGATTAGACTGTGGAATTCGATCTTGGAGGAAACAAAGAAAATGGAAACGTTGGATCACGAGACGATGAAAGGGATGATTTCTCCGGTGGAAGCTCGGTTAGAAGCAGAGGAGTCCATGGATTACTTCAAGACAGAGCTTCTCTACCAAACGGGATTGTCTCAAGAGCCTGAAAACGTTCTGCTTCTTGCTAATTACGCACAGTTCCTCTACCTTATCATCCATGACTACGACAGGTAATTAACATTCTGACCACTATATTATCATTCACTAACCATGCTGTTTAAAGTATAATTTCTTTGAGATTAGAGAGTTTAGATTCGGTTTGGTGTTAGGTTGCATCCAAATCTTGGCTGCAAGTTGAGACTAACAGTCGTGGAATGATAGATATTATATTGGGAGCCATAGATATTTTGGAGCTAGAAATAGTCATAATCACCATAAGAACCAATCGGATAGGCTTTTAAATTGAGTGAACCAGTTCTCTTTACCACTTAGAGAAAAGAATACAACTAGTAAGTGAATATCTGCATCTCCTATTTTCAGCATAAAATAGGGAATAATATAAAATGTGTCACACACTAGGGATTGATTGTTCTCTTTCCCAAAGAGTTTGTCTTTTAGCTTGAGACTTTTTTTTTTTTTTTTGGGTCTGGTTCTCAACAAATAAAATAAAAAAGCTTAGTTGATAGTGGAGTATGTGGTGGAACTTTGAAGCTTCAGTCTTTAGATCATTGTTACATTACTCTTTTCACCCACCCACTGGTGTTGTTAATGTTAGGTAATAATTCGTTAACATTGGGCCAATGGGTGAAATACTGTTTTAACCTTGTAGATATTTTTTGGTGACCAGTCTCCAGACAATGTTTTGACATGTTAGCTATAGACTATGACTAATTCTGTAGCGGTTCCATTGTAGACAATTTCTCATTTGATACATCTGTCACATTCTATTACCAAAACCCAATTCACTTACGTTTTCTCACTTGCCTTTTTGGCATTGTTCAAATCCATATCTTATCCCTACTCTAGTGAACAAAACCCACTAACGTTGTCCATATCTAACGTGGCTTATTTTGGTTCGGTTGTGTGATAACAGAGCCGAAAAATATTTCAAGAGAGCAGCAAGAGCAGAGCCGGCAGACGCGGAGGCGCTGAACAAATATGCGACGTTCCTGTGGAGAGCAAGGAACGATATATGGAGAGCAGAGGAAACATACTTAGAAGCAATCTCCGCCGATCCAACCAACTCTGTCTACTCCGCCAATTACGCTCATTTCCTTTGGAACACCGGTGGTGACGAAACGTGTTTCCCTCTCGACGCTCCACCGCAACAGAACACCACATGAAACTGAGTCACAACAATTTGTGTATGTACAGTGTGTTTTTTTGCCTAATACAAACTCATGTCATGTGGCAACTTCTTTTTTTTGTTTTTTTTTTTTTAAACAAAAAAACATTTTTGTTTATATAACGCGTACATAATTCGAGTTTTTTGACTTCGTTTTTACCTACTCGTCAGAGACTTGAAATTATTCTCGTGAACAAAACCATGTGTCAATTAATTTCTTTTAAAAAGCTAGACCCTATCTTTTTTTATATAAGAGGATGTGGGCATGTGGCAATGGTTTGTGTATAGCATTCTGCTAGATGATTTATCGAGTTCTATCTGTATACAAGTTTGAATCATCTTTTTATTTTGTGTGTCATTCGTCCCCTGTACATAATTGTCCACATGCACATGCAGTGTGAGATTATATAAAATGTTTCACAAAAATTAAATTATAATATCACCGCAGTTGCGTAATTTGCGTAGTAATGGTTTCTTGTTTTATTTTTGTTACCCCTGGTTTAAAAAGTAGTTATAAAAAGCAACAAACAGAGGTGGGAGTTAGAGAAATATGCGTAGATTTTTGCGAGAAACCCAAAAATCCTTCTCGATCCATACGTTTCTTTAGATCTCTCTACAACACATCGGATCGTGCGGAACAAAACCACAAAAAGAGTAACGTGAACCCCCAAAAGAGGGACACGTCTCGCTTTCCTTTGTTTCATTCACTCGGTATCAAGTGGGCTTTCTATGTCTATCGTCCCCATAATAAGCTTTTGGGATTCACGCAGATCTGTATATTCTCACGTGAACTCATTATAGTACTCTTATTGTCAACTTTTTTTCTGGTAGATGGATGTGGAAGGCTGTGAAATTGATGATGTAGTTTTCTTACACCTTTGGACTTTTCTACGCCAGAGTACGATCAACGATAGCTTAACCTTTTCTTCAATAGGTACTTGCGTATTGCGTCCACCGAGTTTCTATGCATAGATTCATTCGTTTTTTTTTTCTGGACCAACTAAGATTTATTCGTTCAAACTCTAAAAATTTTACCAGACCGAGTCAGGTCTAAATAATCAAAAGGCATAAACCCATTGAACACTCCTATATCAGCCATTCAAACGAATGTAATAAGATTAATACTCTGCCGCCTATTTTATTGCTTATTTTGCCAAGGCATATTGAAATTTTCAAAAATTCAATTTTGACTTCATATCTATATATTATATTCTACCTTGTATTAAAAAGAATGTATTACAAGTTGGAAAAACTATCAGCTGCTTTCAACTCTGTCGCCAGAGCTTGTAACAGAGCAGACCACTGGATCCCTTCTTGAACAATCCCACTTCTGCTTAGAAATACGCTTCATGACATTTTAGCTCTGGCAAAGACGACTCCAGCAAATAAACCTGCAAACCCAAAGTGCATACATACCATCAGATACACAAATTCATTCACTTTGTGTGGTAGCTGACGCGACTCTAGCAAGTGTGTTACTTACCAAACAGTATGCTGAATAAATTTGGGAGACTGAGAGGGACTTTGAAGAGTACAAGCCCAGCTAGTGATATCGGAACCTTGTTTAATGAACCCACAAGACTGCCACACAATAGCAAAAATGTCTAACATTAAACACGAAATATAGCTAGATGCTTATTTGGCCAGAAAGAGAGAAATACCTGTAAGTTGTGGGTCCGGTTTGATGCAAGAACCACATTGAAGTGAAGCTAATTGCCAAACCAAGGAAGCCGCTTGCTGTTGCCACTACCCAAAACATTGCATCTTTTGTCACATCCCTGCCAGAGAGTAAAAACACCATCAACATTTTACCTTCAGAAGATAATCACTTCTTCCATCTGCACCTCTTTAGTTCCTTGGAGATCATCTACTTGTGTTTTTTTCCCATTTGCAGACTCAAGTGTTGTTATAAGCTCAAACTAGTATCTAAAAATTCTACTATGGGTTAGAAAAATATTGTAGAAGCTGGAAACATATAGCATATAGAACTTGTTTAAGTCATTATCAATGTGATCTAGATATTTTAAAGTGGGCTAAAGAAACAGCCAAAATATACACACTGGACAAGTGTCACTCTGTTTATTAGTTCTTACGTGCTAATTACGTATCTCCATTCACCCAGTAAGATGATTAAGATGATACCGAAAGGTAGTGACAAGAGATTATTCAGCAGCACCATTGACACCTCATTAAGAGAGCCAGACTTGGTTGACTGCTTTGCTTTGTCCATTACTCGACGAAGAGTAAGCTGTAATAAATAATTTTAAGATCATTATGGAAATTGAGCCACAGAGCGAGAGAAGCATCAAGATCCAGTTACTGGTTTCATATGCGTGAACTCACTGAATAACTTGCGGTTAGAAAGCAGTTGGCAAGCTGCCATGTGTACCCTACTGCATCGAATGTGAGATCCGTGATACCTCCACTGATTGCAGAAATGATCTGTATATTTTGCAAATTCTTAGTTGGTTTCACCTTGCTATTAAAGAGGGATTGCATACGGAAACTAACTGGATGCAAGATGTACATTTATCTTACCATCATGAACATTGCAGCCCAAACCTTGTTGTTCTGCCTTTTCCGGAACATGTATACCTCCCCTATTGCTGTAATGATATTTGTCGCATTCTTCAGAATAGTCACCATGGCAACATTTATGTACTTCAAACTGGAAAAAGAAATGTAATGTTTCATTAGTCTCACACACCACACATTCTTACTTCAAATTTTCACCAATTAGTCCTTTCGCCAGATGTTCGAAATCTTACCTGTACATTCCTGAGACCAGCATGCCCACAAAGATAACATTGACAGGCAACCATACTCTGATCAACTTCCAGTTGAATTTTTCCACTGAAACCATTCCAGAGATATCTAGCACAGCTACCACCAAACAGCTGATTAAGTTCTGAAATAAACGTATAAGAAAATCACCAAACTATATAGATTTGTCAAATCATCACGAAACCAAGGAAATCAAGCTTATGGGGTCTTACTTGATATAACATCAAAGAGATCCCAGCGTTGAAATTATAGCTGGAGAGAACAATTTTGTTCAATATAATCATGCTGCAGGAAGAGATGCAGTAAGCTGCTCCAGACACAAGGGGTCCTGACTGTTTCACTGATCCGTGGTCACGTCTGTTATCTCCATCAACAGGAAGATATCTTCGTCTCCATCTGAGAAACCTTCAGGGAGAATCAAGAAAGCTCAATGCTACCATAACACTGAACCAGGCAAAGAAAAGAAAGCATAAAGCAGATTATGATTACCTTTCACTTAACCATCTACGTTCGGAAGTCTTTTGATCTAGAAGTTGATAGACAACGTTTTTACCACCATTATCACTGAACTGATTCAGCTCTGCTTCATCAGGTTCACGGCAAACAACCTCTTCAAGTTCCACAGCAGTCATACCTTGTTCCTGCAGCCAAAATTATCACAAGTTTCACAAACCACAAGAACTTGAAAATAGAGAGAGAGAGAGAGAGAGAGCCGAGCAGTTGATATGATACCTGAAGACGAATCGCAGAAAAGCTTTCTACTCAATTCGCAGAAACGAATGGTAGAGTGAGTAAGGAAGAGAGTTTAGAGACTTATCAGGTCGAGATCGCTTGAGGTACGGCGCGTAAATACGAACCGAGAGAGTAGGAGGATCGGCAGTGGGGAATGAGATCCACCGCTAATGTGAAGAGGAAAACCGGCGACGATGAAGGTGACGAGACCTTTTTAGGCAACACGCAACAAAGCGTAAGAGGCGAGGAAGAACGTGGGAGGATCTGATGAGCGAGTTTACCGAGGTAGAGAAAGAGAGATTAGAGAGTAACCGTCCATGTTCAAAATTCTCCATCCTTCAATTTTACTCTTTTTTATTTATTTTAGGGTTCTTCGAATCTGAGGCGAACAGATTATAATATATAAATTAAGACCAACAGCCGAGAAACGGAATCATGATGTGTGAAGAAAATTTTAGGCTTGAGGGAGGCTATGCCGGAATCCATGGCGATTTTGCTGGCGGGAAGATTGCTGGTGGCTGTGGCGAATCGGATTTTTGTATCTGGGCTTGGGTTTTGACATGTTTGGGCTTTTAGATATTGGGTTTAAACCCCTGACGATGGTTAAAAAGGCTTTCTATATATATTGAGGATTTTATTTTTGCAAATTTGTCTTTTTGGTCTAAATTCCACCTGCCGACAAATAGTTCCGTCTCAGGCTAAATAATTGATAGTTGATAACTTGATACTAAAAGATTTCCATATATGAATATTTTTTAGTGGATGGACATTAGCAAATGTATGTATTATCTTATCAATATACACGACGATTAGTGGGAACTTCCAACTTTTAGTAGGCCAAACAAATCGAACACGGCCTATAGAATTTGCAATCATTGTCTATTGTTAGAATTGGGTAAAAAAGACTATACGAAGGGACAAGTCGTTTTAGGCTATGAAATGTTAAAGCTAAACCACACACACGCCCACACATATGATAAGTATAAGACTTTGGTACTGTCCCGTCATTCATTAAAGGTGCTACTGCTATTCTGCTAAACTGTTAAGCTGGAAATGATTTATCTCTACTAATATTATGCATGTATTTTTAAAATCGAGCAAGAGCAGAAGGAAAATGAAACTGATGTAAAACACTAAAAATTTACACACACAACGGGTTATGTAGACGTTACATGCAACTCTCACAAATAAGCAAATAGACAGTGAACGACCAAGACAAAGGGTTTATGAATGATGAAACTTTAAGAAGTAGAGTTTGATCTGGTGAAGGAGGATGATGAGTTGATGAACTGTATGCAGTCTTCTATGGCCTCTGATCTATGACTGTCATTGTTTATGGGGATGATGATTGACGGCTGAGGTCTCCCGGAAAAAGAAGAAACCTTTGACGGTGGACACCTTTTCTTCTTCCTCATCGCCACCAGACGCAAACCTTTTGCAAATTTGCATCCAAGATGCTTGATCAGTTTTGCTGCCGTGACTTCTGTTTTCCTTGGTATCCTTAATCCGCAGCTCGTTGTGCATCCCGGACTCTTACCATAAGGTCCCTTGATAGCGGTTTGCTTAGCTGAAGCATCTTTCTGAACAGGTTTAGTGATTGGGTTGGACCGTTTTATCCCAGTAGCTGACATATCGAGAGAGAAAGAGAGTGAGAGAGATAAGTCTGTGGAAAACAATATGAGGATAATGAGAGATATTTATGGGATTGATGCTGAGAACAGTTGTGCTGATAGTTCAGGCAAAGACGGGAAAAGACATGACTAATGATGTATATATCTACAACATCATTACGCTTAGGCCATGATTAAGCACTCAAGACATAAACACATAAACAAGTAACGAAAAAGTCTAGCTTCAATATTATTTTAGACCCTATATATATAAAAAGACTTGTAGTTAAAGTGGATCTACAAATTTATAAAGAGAGCAATGCCCAAGAGCAAAAAGAGAAAACTAGGTTTGGTTTTTCCTTTTTTTCTTGACGGTCCACAGAGAAAATAAACCCTTTGTTTAAGTGAAGAAAAAGGTTAATCAACCATTTGGTATCATTCTTCTTTGGTGATCACTCATGTGTGCACATATCAAACTAAAAAAGGTTCTTTTTGACTCCAGGAGAGGCCGATATAAACTTACCTTTATGGATTGCAGATTCCTTTCATGAGTCTGAGGCTACAATAAAAAGGAATTTAGAAAAGAAAGAACAAAAAAACAAGTTAATGGTGGGCACAAGAATATGAGAAAGCATATAATAAACCAGATAGTGTCAGGACATAAATAGAAGATCACAATCTGGAGAACGTAGACTGATTTTACATGTGAAAACATTCCATCGGGATCAGCACAATAATACCTGCATGATATAAGTCAGTGATTAGATGCAAATGGCATGAGATTGACTGACATATGTAATGTAGCAGGTTACAAATATGCCAAAAGGGAAAAGAATGCAATAGCAAATTGCTCCTTTACCAGAGTACAATAGATTTAACATCAACCGTATACATATCATTTTACCCAATACGATCAGAGAGGAGCAATTTGCTATTGCATTGTTAAATCCACTTTAACCTGTGATGAGCAAATCCACAAGATGTAAAATGATTTAATTCAAAGACACTTATCCCCCAATGAATCTTTGAGACATGTAGATCACTGGTTCCAATATTAAACTCTAAAGAGTGATATTCCAGACATTTAGCTATTTGATTTAGTTGATGGATGCACAGAACGAGTAGGAAAGTAAAACTCACACATTGGTATCATCAAACAAGGATTGGATCCAAAGCCCTTGACCAGCCTGCATAAATATTCTGCAGAACTGCAAGATGATAATAGGACAGAGCAGGCTACCATACCTAATATGAGCATGGTTCAAACAATAAGTCAAGAGAGAAGAGATTCCCATTAGAGCATTAAAAATTTAACCCTACGAACCTAATCTGATTGAAGAAGTTGAAAGAAACATTGCCAGTAGTTTAAAGAAGAGAAGAAACTAGAGATATATTAGAAACATGTACAAAAGTACAAAATATGTCACCCCTTGTTCCTCTTGTTTTCCAGACACATACAGAAACCAAATAACGAGAAAGGTGCAACCGATCAATTCGCAAACGAGACATACATATAGACATAACACATCCTTCACCAAATTCATATTATTAGCCATATCTTGGTGATCTATAAACACCAACATGGATGGTAAATTGATGATAGTCAAGCGTTAAAAAAGTCACACACTTAGGAAATCAACAACTTATTCCATCCTCAACATTCACGGCGATAATCACGGCCATAGCTGTAATTTGGCCTAGCTCCAAAGTCGCTCTCAGACCTTTCTGCAGCACCTCTCTCTTCCTCCAAGCTCAATCCAACCAACGTCTTCTGCAACTGCCTGTGATCATAAGGAGAGTAATCCACTGGCGCCGATGGCCCACTAGGCACTCCGTAGCTAGACAATCTTGAGCCCACAGGAGGAGCCTGTGGCTTGTACTCGTTAGCCGGAAAGGAATCAACGGGAGCAGATGTCCCAGTCGGCGGTGGAGCGTAGTTAGAAAACCGAGGAGGAGCTAAAGGAGGCTGCTTGTGATCAATCGATGAGAAAGCATCGGCTGGAGCAGATGGGCCACTTGGCAGGCCGTAATTGGAGGTACGATCGTACATTGAACGTGGAGGAGGAGGCGGGTAATAATACCCGGAATAGTAGTGATCAGTGAATTGGTAAGGAGACGGTGACGGGGACTGCGAGAATTCTCTGTAGTCACGCTGAGGAGACGGAGCGGTGATCGTAGCTTGGGGAGGAGGAGGGAGAAGGGTAGGGGAGTAATAATGGTTGTTTTGAGGAGCAGAATAGTAATCTTGTGGTTGTGATTGAGGACGCGGCGGAGGAGGAGGAGTATGTTGCTGCGGTGGAGGGATTGGTCTCTCTTTGATCGAGAGCTTCAAGCGTATCTTCCCCTGCGGTCGACCCGATGGTCGAACCAGCTCAAGCGAGTTGACCAATTCCGGAATCATCGACCCGTCCGAGTCAATCAAGCGAGCTAGAGGAAACCTAACAGAGCCAACGAGGGTTTTTGCCAGATCCGAAGAATTGGAATGAAAAATCTCTATGTTGAGGACCGACTCGTGGACAGATCGGGTGAGAGGAAGAGTGATCCGCTCGTTCCACACGGGTTTGATGGAGGCGGAATCGTCGGAACGGGTGGAGAGACGGTGGTCTTGGTCAAGGTACAGAACAACGTAGGGTTTCAGGTCACCGTTACGCCAGTTGACATTCTTCAGGTGCTTGGCCGAGACGACGGTAACAACCAGGTCGAGTGGCTCAGACGAAGCCATGAATACGCTGCGTTTTGAGACGAGACGGTGGTGTTCGCGGTGGTCCTCTTAGCTAACGTGCGCTTGTCTCTTAGATATCTGATCCGACTATCAAAGTCTCAGCTAGAATCAACTATCACAAAGTATTTTATGTCTCTTATCAAGAGTCCCTGCTGCCTAATCAAGAGTCCCTTGACTTTTGAAATATGAGGTTGACTCTTTCTTACTAGGGACAGCTGGAGTTATTCATAACACAGATAGGGATATGGATACCTTTATGTCCAAACAGATGTCTAAATTCTCTCCAAGCACAAGATAGGCATTTGAAAGAGTGGATAACACTTTCAGTCTTCTTCTTCTTCGTTGTGATAGTGAGGTCAGGGAACAACAATGGCTTCCTCTGCAACAGCTCCAAATTCGCTATCTTTCTTCTCATCTTCTCTGTTTCTATCTTCCTCTCACCAAATCCCTAAAACCCACATTTCCGTTTCGAAATTCGGCTCCGGCAGAGTATCGAAGCCTCTCTCCGTCGCTTCCCAGCTAGCGACTCTACCAATCATCTCATTCGAAGGGGAGAAGGTTGGAGAGACGTATCTTGACCTCAAAACGGCGCCGGAAGATACTGCGCGTGCCGTTGTTCACCGAGCCATCGTGACGGACCTGCAGAACAAGCGGCGAGGTACTGCGTCGACGCTGACTCGTGCTGAAGTTCGTGGTGGTGGAATCAAACCTTACGCACAGAAGAAAACTGGTAACGCGAGGCGTGGATCTCAGAGAACGCCGTTACGTCCCGGTGGAGGTGTGGTATTTGGGCCGAGACCTAAGGATTGGTCAATTAAAATCAATAGGAAGGAGAAGAAGCTGGCTATATCGACGGCGATTTCGAGTGTGGCTTCTGCGGAAGGTGGTGCCATAGTGGTGGAGGAATTTGGGGAGAAGTTTGAGAAGCCGAAGACGAAAGATTTCTTAGCTGCAATGAAGAGGTGGGGATTGGATCCTAAGGAGAAAGCTATGTTTTTGATGATTGATGTGGATGAGAATGTCGCCAAATCAAGTAGGAACATTGGAACGTTGAGAATGTTGACGCCTAGGACGCTGAATCTGTTTGACATTTTGAACTCTGAGAAGCTTGTGTTGACTCCTGCGGCGGTTGAGTTCCTGAATGCGAGGTACGGTGTTGATGCGTTGGAAGAGGAGGATGAAGATGACGCTGAGGAAGGTTAGTGTTCTCTTTAAAGGCTCACTTGTTCTTGAAAGGAACTGGCTTTTTGCGAAATTTGATGTTTTGAATGCTCTGCTTGATCGTTGTTGTCTAGTTTTCATTGCTTGAAGTAAGTAGAAATTTCATGTGTTAATATGGAAACGTTATTGCAATCTATTTTTGTGTTATGAAGGGTCAGAGGAAGCTGAAGAATGAGTAGCACCGTAGTTCCAAGATTGCTTCAAGTGTGGCTTATGAGATTAATCTTCAGTACATGTTTTTTTACTCTTCTTGATGAGGTCTTCTCTTTCCTTTTTGTGGTATAACAAGAGAAATGTGCATTTATTTTTAGAGTTTTCATAGAGATCATCCTCAATTTCTTTTGTTAAAGTGCTTTGTGCTCAGCCCTCTTCGATCATGAGTCAAACCATACGATCTAAAAACCTCGAGAATGTAGGCATCTCTTATTGATTCAACTGTGTTGGTTTTATAGTTCTCCTGCCAAAACAGAGGGAAATGAATTTAACATTGCCCTACATATATATTTCTTATATCCCCCTAAGATTAAGAAACGTTGATTGTTACTGAGTTAACAAGACAGAGAAGGGTTGAGTCTTTATTTAATCGTGGGATTTATGAATATGGCTCAATGTTCTTAAGAAAAATTGGGTGCAAAATCTCTGAACGTATAAGTTATAAGGTCAACTAGAAAAATATGGTGGTCAAAACCAAAAACAATAATAAAAAAGAGAGAAGTTTGAAAATCTAAAAAAAAAACCCCTCCAAAAATCTACTGGTTATGGTTTCAAATGTAAACTTGACCTCTCTCTCGTCGATCAATTTTGGCTTCTTCTATATTTTTTTTGCTCTTCTCTTGCAATCAGTTTGATTCTCTAGGAGGAGAAAAGAAACAAAACCTCCATAGAATTTGCTTTGGATTGTTAATCTCAATGGTTGTGAGAATTAGGTTTGTTTTAAAAAATGGGAATTGATGCGAAAGATGTCGGAACTCTGTTCTGGAAAATTCTCATATTTTCCACGAACACCACTTATACATACGTAACGAAACACCCGTTTGTTTCTAGTGTTTCTGCGTTTGTCTTCCTCTTATACATATTTCTCCCTCGGCTTTTCTATTTCATGCTTTACTCTTCTCCGTTAATCGCCTGCTCTGCGTTTTATCTTCGGAACCATCCAAGTTTCAAGCTTTTCAATATCAAAACGGGTGATGATGGCTTATCCCCTGATTCCCAAAAGAGATCTGAGGAAGAAACAAGGAAGGCTGACTTAAAGCACCAACGAAGTGTTCGACGAAACGCCAGAAGAAAAGTTGAAGAGGTTGGCAAAGATTGGGACTCATCTCAGGCCAGCGAGGATGAGAGAGACAAAGTCATTTTAACAACTCTCTATGGGGAAATCCCCAACACTAAAAAAACTCCCAAACTTCAGAAATTCAAGACAGACAGAGCCTTTCTTGTGTCTGAAGATTTCTCCTTTGACCCTAGCCTGGACGAAGAATCTCCTTCAGTGACCGAAAACGTTTCTGTTGTGGATCCATCCGAGAGGTTAACGAGTGGTGGTGGCGAAACCGAGATAGAGTGTTCCTCATCATCAGGAGGTGAAGAAGAAACTAGCCGTGAAGACATAAAGGTTGTAGCTTGGACTGAGAATGATCAGAAGAATTTGATGGATTTGGGAAACTCTGAGATGGAACGTAACAAGAGGTTAGAGCATTTGATTACCAGAAGAAGAATGAGGAGAGTAGTCAAACTTGCCGCTGAGGGAAGCTTAATGGATATGGAAGTTCCTCCAATCTGTGTTGGACGAAACTATTTCGGTTTGGATCAAGAAAACTACATAATTGATGGGATTCAAATGCCTGAATCTGCACCTTCTGTGTTATTACCAACAAAAAATCCTTTTGATCTTCCTTATGGTCCACAAGAAGAGAAGCCTAACCTCTCAGGAGATAGTTTTCAGCAAGAGTTTGCAGCCAACCCTAATGATATCTTCTTCTGCCGCCATGAAAGCTTTTGCCGCAGAGTCTTTCCACTGAATAATCAGTTTGAGTCGAAATGGGAACCGTGGAAAAAAAAATCAATTGATGGTTGGCCTAGAACACATCAAGGTACATTCTCTGCCATCAATCTGCAAAATGTTGCAAGTAAATGGTTTCTTGATGCATAAACATGTCAAACTTGAAGACATTTTTCAGTGTTTTTTTAAATAACTCAGAGCTGTTAAAGTTCTGTTAAAATTATTGAAAATTCATGCTTAGGAAGGAGAAGTCTCAATGTGTGATTTAAAGCTTTGTCTTTACTTTTCAACAAAGTTGGTAACTCATGAAGGCCCTAATATTCTGTTCTGATTTTTCTGATAGGCCAAAAACTTAGGATCTGTATGGTTGTAGACTTGTAGTTATTACCTTTATAGTTTATAGATTAGAAATGATTCTAAGTTCTACAGTTTTGATCTATGATCATGTAGGTAGCAATGATGGATTGGTTTGGGAGAAGCATTCTCTAATGGAAGGAAAAAATCTAACTAGAGCAGAAGAAAATGATATAGCAACAGAACACAGGACAGAGATCGTTATGGGTGATTCAAACTCAATGCTTCATCCTGGAGAAAGGGAAATGGATTCTGATGCCTCAGATCAAGCAGACTCTTCTGGAACTTCCGGGAGGCGAAATGGTGATCTTCGTGTTGAAAACCCTCTAGTTGGTTTAGTTCCAAGAAACACTGGTTCGCTTTCGAGTTCATTAGCAGCCGAAAGGCAAAGATACATGGAGCATTTTGGTTACAGCTCAAGAAAAGGTCATAAGTTATCCGTGGAATCTGATCTTCAAGTTGAGTTTTCTGAAATCGGATCACCTCCCACTACGGTTGATGGGAATAATTCTTCTGATGAGGAGAAATCACTCTTTGTTTACGAATCAGACACTGGAAAGGAAACAGGCTTTAGTGGTGATGTAAAGGAGGTGATACAGAAGAGCATTGTAGATACAATTGCAGAATCTCAACTGTTACCTGTGGGGAAAGTTGATCAAGATTTCAATGAAGCAAGTTCTTTACTTTCTCAAGAAACTTATGTAGCCAAACAATGTGAGGGTCTATCTGATGGTACAAATGTCAATGGAAGATCTGAGGAAGAGGATAGATCCAAACACCTTCTACCGGAGAATTCAGAGAGAGGATCGCATATATCTGAAGAGGCTAAGGTTCCTCACATCAATGAAGTTATTTCGAAACAAAAACAAGAGGAGGTTATATAGTTCTTGTTCTTGTCAGGTTTTATGTAACATGGTTGTTTTTGTCAATGTGTTTCTCAAATTGTTTGTTTCTTCTGATAGGAATCACAGGAACTTCTCCAAAACTCAACTGACGAGATGAAGTTAAGTAATGACTCTGATGAGCCTGAACCCTCTGAGGGAAGAACCAATCAAAAATCAGAAGAGCATTTTGTGGAAAATGATGGAGGCCAATCAACACAAGAGATGCAAGAACTTGTGGAGCCTGAAGTTTCAAATGTGAATCATGTCACATCAGACGACTCTGCTACTTCCCCAATATCAGTGTTACCAGACATGTTGTTACCTTTAGAACAGACTTATACTCTTACTTCTGAGAGCTTGGAACATACATCAGATAGTCAACCGCAACCTGTAATTCCATATATGGAATCTCCTCAGAATCAATCAGGTGGTGACAGTAACAGTTTAGAAACAGAGGTCAGCTTCAATTGTTTTTTCTGTGCACTTGAACTGAAATGTAGTTTTTACACAAAGATGAAAGTGTCTTCTTTAAAACAGGAACAAGCTGAGGCAAGAAGTGAGGAAGCTACAGAGGAAGAATCATCTTCAGATGCAGTATAGAAAGTATATTAATTAGCTAAATGTCAGATTTATCCTATAGTTGAAGATAATTGCATTGGAATTTGATTCAGTGCAGTTGAGTGAGTGGTCATCAATTTGTTTGTTGATAATTAAAGATACAAATTATTTTGTCTTTTAAAAATTACTACTGTATAATTTATAGTATCTTATAATGGTTAGTTTATTTCTTACTGTATATTTTAGTAAATTACTGTCTTTATAGTTAGTAAAAATAGATATAGATGGAAGATTACTTTGTCAACAAGACAAAGGTTTTATCCCGATTATGAAGCTCTATATATATTTCTTTTATTTGATATTTCAATAATAGCCATTAACCAATCAATTTTAAAAAAAAATTCTAAGATTTGACTTTTTTTTTTTTTTTTTTTTATTGTATCTCAATTTTATCTGTGTTTTAGTTGTTTATTATCTAACATGGGGATAAATGATGTAAAAAGAAACATTTGGGTAATTTTTATCTTATCCATGCTGAAAACTTGTGGATAAAAGAAATGATGAATAATAGATAATTCTGAAAAGTGAAAACTTGTTTATTATTAGAATCCATAACTCAGGATTTAGCTTTCTTAAGATTACATAGGTGTAATGAGGTGTAATTTTGTAAATAAATATATATATTTTTTTCACGCATTAATCTGTTTTTTGTTTGTTTTAAATATGTGGATAATTTTGGTCTTGTTTTAACTTCTATCCGAAACTGTTTCTCTTACAAAGCCTGAATATTTAAGGTTTGTATAACTTGTTCGTTAAAAGAAAAAAAAAAAAACTTAATCCGAAAATAGTCGAGACGCTTATATAAGTGTTTGGATATTTTTTCGAATAAATCGTTTTTATTTTGTCAACAATTGTTTCGAATAAATCTTTTTAATAGTAATCCTTCCCTTTGTATTTTGGTTATTAGAAAAAAAAAAAGAAATGGCTAAAGAAACGTTAATTACGGTATACGTCATTATCCTTTACTGCAGATATTTTTTTTTTTTTAATTTCATTATCTCGTTATCTAAACAATTAAAGATTCAAAACGATCTAATCAGAAACAAATATGATTTATTTAAATAGTTCAGATGATAATATCGAGATATCACAAACACAGATTTATGACTAATTATCTACATGATTCTTAAATAAAACTGGACCGAGTCAGACGAAAAATCCGGGGGAAAAAAGATTCAGTTGCAAAATCATAGTTTATCCAGAAAGCCTTGCCACTCATCTATATAAGAAAACTCATTCACGATAGAAAACATTACGTTTTATTTAGATTCAGAGTATTAGTTAGAATATTAAAAGGAAGAGAAGAGAGCTTAATTAGAGAGTTATAGCAGTAACAATGGCTGTTGGTTCGATAAAAATCGAAGAAGGCAATGCTTTCCCTGCAAAGATGACTGTTCAAGTCGCACTCTGCTCTCTCATTGCTGCTGTTGGTGGTCTCATGTTTGGTTACGACATCGGAATCTCAGGTTTTTCTTCTTCTTCTTCTTTAAGGGTTTTGATTGTATGTTTGTGAGAATTCTAACTAATAATGGTAATCAAATATTATATTGCAGGAGGTGTAACGAGTATGGACACTTTCTTGTTAGATTTTTTCCCACACGTGTACGCGAAGAAACACAGAGTACACGAGAACAACTACTGCAAATTCGATGACCAGATTTTGCAGTTGTTCACCTCTTCTCTCTACTTGGCTGGGATCTTTGCTAGCTTTGTTGCTTCCTATTTTTCCAGGGCTTACGGAAGAAAACCAACCATCATCTTCGCCTCCGTCTTCTTCCTCTTGGGTGCTATCCTCAACTTATCTGCCCAAGACCTCGGCATGTTGATCGGTGGTCGTATTTTTCTCGGTTGTGGTATTGGTTTCGGTAATCAGGTATCATTACCTAACCCTCAAACTACTCTGTTTTTTATCTAGGTTTCCTCTGTTTTTTAGGGTTTTGCTTATGCCTTCATCGTGTTTGTGTAGTTTCAGTATGCTTTGGTCTTTTTTCTGTGTGTGTGTGTGTGTTTTTAACATAGAAAAGACTACTTTTGCAGACCATTCCATTGTTCATCTCAGAGATTGCGCCAGCGAAATATAGAGGAGGACTAAGCCTCCTGTTCCAGTTTCTCATCACCATTGGAATCTTAGCAGCAAGTTTTGTCAACTACCTAACTTCCACGATGAAAAACGGCTGGAGATATTCTCTTGGTGGCGCCGCCGTCCCTGCTTTAATCCTCTTGATAGGATCCTTCTTTATCCACGAGACTCCGGCTAGCCTCATCGAGCGTGGTAAAGACGAAAAAGGGAAGCAAGTCCTTAGGAAGATCAGAGGCGTTGAAGACATTGAGCTCGAGTTCAGTGAGATCAAACACATCACAGAGATATCAACCAAAGTGAAAAGCCCTTTCAAGGAACTCTTTACCAAGCGGGAGAACAGACCACCTTTGATCTGTGGAACGCTGCTTCAGTTCTTTCAACAGTTCACCGGAATCAACGTGGTTATGTTCTATGCTCCAGTCTTGTTCCAGACGATGGGTAGTGGTAACAACGCTTCTCTAATCTCTACTGTTGTCACCAACGGTGTGAATGCAGCCGCTACAGTTTTCGCCATTTTGGCTGTTGATATGTTCGGTAGGAAATCCTTTTTGATGGAAGGAGCCTTACAGATGACAGTTACACAGGTTAGTTTTTTTTTCTTTTCCTTTTCCTTGCGTCACATGCTACTCATATTCTTACTTGGATAACAAGTTTTTTCTTTTCTATTTTACGCAGATGACAATTGGAGGCCTGCTCTTAGCTCACTTGAAGCTGGTTGGTCCTATTTCAGGCCATGCTGTGCCACTGATTGTATTGATTCTCATATGCGTGTATGTCTCTGGGTTTGCGTGGTCTTGGGGACCATTGGGATGGCTTGTTCCATCTGAGATCTACCCTCTTGAGGTGAGAAATGCAGGTTACTTCTGTGCAGTGGCGATGAACATGATCTGCACATTCGTCATCGGACAGTTCTTCTTGTCAGCTCTCTGCAGATTCAGATCCGGCTTGTTCTTCTTCTTCGGGACGATGAACATTATTATGGGACTATTTGTTTTGGTTTTTCTCCCCGAGACCAGAGGTATTCCTATTGACGAAATGGCCGAGAGGCGTTGGAAGACGCACCCGCGTTGGAAGAAATATTTCAAAGACTAAATTCGTTTTTTTCTTGTCCCATGATAGTTATTAATAATTTGAACATTTTCCAAAGTTTTTTAACTAGAGTTTGCCTTTTTAGGTTTTCCGTATGTTCTCTGCTAATTTTAATAATCTATAGTCACATTGTTTAGACTTTAGATTATTATTGGATAAGTAACTCTTTATAATAAAGAAAAGTAACTTATTCAGATTTTTATCTTCAAACAAGGTTTATATGTTAACTTTTAAAATTTCAACGAATATGCACAATTGTAATTTGGGGATTGAATTGTTCTTGTTCAACAATACTTTCGAACTTCAGCATTTAAGATCCCTAATAAAGTTGCGCCGAATCATCACTAAGAAATTTGTGTGTACCAAAATCTACTACTCCATATCCGTTATGAGGAAACATAATCATCGCTGATAAATCATACAAATGTTTTAGTTGGGAAAGCAAGACAGTTCAATCCATATATATTTTGTAACACAGTGGATATTTCATTAACATTAGTACATTACTTATAACAGACTCAAACTCCTTTTTGGTAATTTATTAAGGTGACTGATTCAATCAGGATAAGCAACGTCGCCATATAACTGATATAACACATATTCTAAAACCAACACAGACTCCATTATGCCATCATTCCCAAATACAAGGAATAGACTCAAATCCAAACTATTTACTACAACAACAAACGTGAGTGATTGATGTCAACACCGAGTAAGCAGAGTGTTATGGGCTGACGGATCTGGAGGTGCTTGATCTTGCACTCCTCGAATGGCTCATCGAAGATTGACTGTCGCGCCTGCGAGACTTACTTCTGCTCCCTTTCCTTACCTTCTTCAGGGATATGCTCCGTGATTTGCTTGTCCTCAAAGGGCTTACGCTACTCGACACTGACCTGTACCTGATTTCATTTGTATCTTCAGTTACTACATTACTCAGCAGTTTCAGCTAATCTCTTTTATATTGACATAACGCCATACCTTTTGTAGTAACGACTTTCAGGTGAGTAGGACCTGTCTCTCCCTCGGTAGTAAGGCGAAAAAGACCGGTCTCTTCCCCTGTAGTAAGGTGAGTATGATCTGGCATGTGTTCTGTAGTGTGGCGAGTATGACCTGGACTTGTACCTCCGCCTGTAGTAAGGTGAGTATGATCTATCCCTTGCTCTGTAGTGAGGTGAGTAGGATCTGGACCTGGATCGGTACCTCCGCCTGTAGTAGGGTGAGTATGATCTGTCGCGTCTATAGTAAGGTGATGGAGATCTGGAAAGAGAGTAAGATCTGCCTCGCCTATAGTAAGGTGAATAAGATCTGCTCCGATCAGATGAGTAGCTTCGACTGCGACTACGAGAGCAGCTAACAGACCTGCTGAGAGAATTGCTAGGAGACCTATGGCGTCCTGCAAAAACAAAACCATGTACGAAGAAATCGGAAAATACACTCAAAGAAAATGTTATATAGCCAATCAACATGATGCCATACGTACCTCGAGCTGTTCTCAGCCCCAAATACTTTCCAGGAGTTGGAGTACGTCCTCTACGACGTCTTGCCTGGACATAAAACAGAGATATCATAGAACTGTCAGAAATCTACCAATTAACTAGGAAAGTATTTGCAAACTTGGCGACAAGACAAAGATAACATATTTAACATTGAAGCCACTGAAGGAAGGTATCATAAGTTATTCAAGAAAGAGAGGAATGCAGGGTACACAACCCTATTTGTTTGAACTGTTGCAGCTTTTGTTATTTGGTGACGCACTGCTGCTACAAAAAGCAGACCTGCTGCCACAGAAACTTGAAAGTGGAAACAAGCAAACAACGTAAATGAGAAAAAATGGTATAAAAGAAATCATATTTCTCATTGCCTATATTTTTTCCAGAGAGTAATTATGGTTCTACTTCTACCAGAGAAGTTGTTAGCAATCAGTTTAGTTACCTTCTCAACTTTAATGACGCGGCCGAGGAGTACAGAGTGATCTAGATATCTGATGCAGCGGTTGGCATCACCAACAGTTTCCATCGAGATAAAACCAAAACCGCGAGACTCTCTAGTCCAAGGGTCCAGGACAAGGTGAACATCAGTTACCTAGATATGATACAGCTCACAGAGGTTAAAACATGACAGAAAAAAATATATATAATAAAAAAAATAGCCTGTACAGCTTATGCACCAGTGAGCTACAAAAGATTTTTAACGAATTCCAAAAATCAACATAACATCCTAACCTTTCCTTCTTTAGAGAAATGATCCTCCAGATCTCTTTCAGTTACCCGGTGAGACAATCCAGTTACATATAAGCTGTTACCAGGATTCTCAGCATCGGTAGAGATACTCCTAATAAATAAACAAAACAGATATAAGCGCATTCGAAAGCAGCAAAAAGAAACACATGAAGATTCAGAGCTAAGGGAAGGAAATGTACCTCGACCGGCTTCTAGACAAGGACCTTGAGACAGACCTTCCACGACGCTTGGCGTAAGGAGATACTGAAGGAGAGTATCTCGAACTTCTTGAGTAAGACATCTAAAATATAAGAGAACATACTAAACGATTGAGATTCTTGGCTTCATGCGTATTGTCTTAACTTATAAGAATATATGCTGAATTGAACAATAAACCAATATGAGAGATAATCAAAAGACTCTGAAAACCCCCAAAATCTACAAAGGATAATCCAAATTTTAAAAACGACATAATAATCTTATCCCTGAGTTCCAAACACACAATAGTTTATTCAAAATTTACAGAAACAAGAATCAGACCTTCATCATACTCAATCACATGGTAAATGCCTACATCTATCGAAGTATTTTCCATACAAGCTAAAGCACACCGGGAATTTTATAGTAACAATTCAGATCTAACAACACCTAAAAGCCAATTCAAAAAAACAACATCTGTAACACGCTGAAACGGCTTTTAAATCGGTAAAGAATGAATGATGTTAAAAATCGATCGAGCTGAGAATACTCACATCGTAATACCGCCGAACGTTTCAGTTTCACCAAGTGAAAATGGATGTTCCAGAACTCTCTGCACCTGTCCTGACCGAAGCGAAATGAATTTCACGATTCCGTATGAGTGGGGAAAGATGTATATATAGGGAGGAATTAGAAGAAGCTTCGGGAGAATCGGACGCGATGGAATTTATTTAACTCGATCACATGTTTTGTTTTGGTGTCCGGCCCAGGCTTTATACGAGTTTTTCCCTTTACAAAAAGGCCCATTTATATGTGATGAGACGACCAACATTGATGTCTGATTCCCCAATTATTTACTATTTTATTATCTATCCAAATTTCTTGTTCATTTATGAAATTTTAGCACATAGCTATTAGCTGCGTACTA
Source organism: Capsella rubella (assembly GCF_000375325.1). Taxonomy (NCBI): domain Eukaryota; kingdom Viridiplantae; phylum Streptophyta; class Magnoliopsida; order Brassicales; family Brassicaceae; genus Capsella; species Capsella rubella. The sequence continues at coordinate 2,330,600 of NW_006238923.1, forward strand.
GTAAACATTTTCAATTGGTCTCTTGTCACCATCTCTATAAATGATACCTTTCATTAAACTGATACGGGAATCAAATATATTCCAAAAGTCGAAAACTAAAGAAACAGCAGAAGATGATTCATACAGAGTACAAAAACCTTCGACCATGGATAGCCGAAAAACTTGCAGTACATTACATTTAAACAAGAATGTTTCTCTATTGAGAGGAATCAGTTGTAGTTGAGGCAGCAGGGGGTGGTTGAGCGGATCCTGAAGGTGCTCCTGCAGACCCAGAAGGTGCAGAGTCAGGTGATGGAGCAGAGACCGCGGTTGGAGATGGTGCAGCCCTTGATCCAGGACCAGGTTGCTGAGGGTACGGGTAAGCTGCTGGAGGCGGGGCATAGTGGTGCATAGGACCAGGGTGATGTTGATGGTTAGGAGGATACTGCTGCTGGTAAGGCGACGGCATATATCCATACGGTGGTGGTGGGTATGACTGGTGTGGAGGCATCATGTAAGAAGAAGAAGAAGCTCCCTTGTTCTCACTGGTGCTTGAACCACCAGCCTCTTGAGTTGAAATTACTGCACCCATTCTCTGCGGGTCCATTGATGGGTAATAAGGTTTGTCTTGGTTAGCTGCTGGTGGTGGGTGCATATAGTACTGCTGCACTGGTGGAGGTTGATTGTGTTGCTGAGATATAACTGCTCGAGGTAGTAAACCACTATGAGCCACACTGCCCTGTAGGTTGCTATCTTGGTCAGGTTTGGGCCTTCCCCATGTGAGTTTTAGCCTCTGACCATTGACGACAAGCCTGTTGGAGAGCTCTTGCGCGGCCTTCTCTGCACCTTCACGGGATGTGTATGTGACAAATGCACAGGCTTTGTCAGCCAAGATTCTGATAGATTCGATTTCTCCATAAGCGTAAAACTGGTCTCGTATGTCTTGCTCAAGGATTCTAGAGTTCAATCCACCGACGTAAAGCGTTTTGATGCTTTCATCCTCTGGTGATTCCAAAGTGCCCATCTCACCAGCTTTTCCAAGTAACTTCATAGCAACTGGATCATTGACACTGCAAACGCGTAAAAGAAAATGAGAAACAGTTCAAATTTACCGTTTGACATACATAAATGCAGAAGTACTAATGCATTATTAAGGCAAGAACAATAGGGTATTGACTAAAATGAGAGCCAGCATAACGTAGTTCAGCTCAATAGATCACAATTCACATATGTCAGCGGGTTTCAGATATCTGAGTATATTAACTGATCAAGGAGAAAAGAGTACAATGGCAGAAACATATAAAATTGCACAAACTTTATTAGGGTATAAAACGAAATAAGCATTTGAGAAAGCAATTAAGCATCCTACAGAAGAAATTAACTTACCCATAATAACGGTCTTTAATATTTTGCTGGGACAGTTCTCCTGTTTCGGGCATCTCATGCCGGTAAGGACATTCGGCACCTCTTGTACACTCACCCCTGATGAAGAAACTACAAACATGTGCCCGATTCCTTTTATAGTATGGTGTTGTTCTTTGGAGCTTTAAGATAGTATCATTAGGTCGCATCTTCCCGAATGAAGATTCATAATCCAGTCCAGCTCTGGTCTACATAAAAGAAAAAAAGTAAATTCAATCAGATAAGCCACCATGAGAATACTAGACTTAGTCATCATTCATCAATCATTCATAATGGTTACATAACTGATCAAATTATCAAACCAACTACTTATGAAATTTAACCCGTTTCGTTTTTTTTAAAAAGAAGAAGAATGTGAACATAATCATACCTTCCTGTCGTGTTCTTCAGCAAAGTACTCTCTGTTGACATCACTTTTAGGGATAGAGTCATGAGTACTAATGTTGAGTGCTGTGTCCCTGACCTGAACAGGAAGACCATACTCAAGATCCAGAAGACAAACTTGGCACACATTTTTCAGTTTGCAACAAGTCTGACAAATCTCAGTCTTCTTGTATCTAGCATCCCGGCCTGGTCTCCACCTAAACACCGTGAAAGGACGTGTACATATCTTGCATTCCTTATCATAATTCGCTTTAGTCTACACAACAGAAACATAACACTTCAGTAAGAAATTGCATCTCAGACAAACAAAAACTACTACTGATACCTAATCGAAACATACGGCTTTCAAGAATAAAACTTGCAGCTGAAAGCTATGAGAGGCAGCAGCTATAATCATTTCGAACTATGATAAAATGGATTTGGATCTAAAATACTATACCTAAACCCTAAAACATGAATTACTAAGCTAACTAACCACTCCGAAAATACAGAAAACATCAGCGAGCACCAGATGAGATCTGAAAACACGATTCAGGAACGACTAAAACAAAACAAGTGTCAGGCAAATCCAAGATTGTGTTGGAGAGAGAGAGAGAGAGTGAGGGAGAGAGATGGAATCGAGGAAATTACCATTCGCACGTAGGGGTTGTCACCGAGACACGATTCGCAGATGATTGGGAAATCGGAGCGTTCCCATCCATCGGCCTCATGATCTCTCAGTATTCTGTGAGCCATTCTCTTCTCCTCTGATTCGACTTCTCGATATCTCAATCTCTCGAACACGAAGGTGACGACGGGATTTAAGTAGGGCAAAGTCGGTTTTGGATTTGGGTGTTTTATCTTTCTAATATTACAAAATAAACCCGAAACTTTCACTAAGTTTCCAAATTGACTTTTATTTTTTAAAATAACACAAACCAATCCACTAACTTTAACTTGTGCAATTGTGGAATGATTGATGTCAGTTCTCTTAGACATACAGTTGCTTGCTTCTTAATTTTGAGGTTACCACTTGCTAGTTAAACAAGCTCTTCTAACATGGTCATGTGTTGGATGATTTACAGCGCGAGACAAGATTGCAGATTTTGAGATGAGGCTGATGGATATAGACAGTGAACATCTGGGATTACCTGAGGCCGAGTACCACTCAATCGTGAGGATGCCTTCGAATGAATTTTCAAGGATTTACAAAGATCTCAGTAGCATTGGTGATACAGGTACATTGTAGTGTCTACTATATTGTTTCTATTGTTAATCGGAGTTGGTACTTTGTGTCTAAGTAGAGACTGACTTAATGACAATGGTTGCAGTTGTCATCTCTATGACTAAAGAAGGGGTGAAGTTTTCCACTGGAACCGCTAACATTGTGCTCAGGCAGAACACAACTGTAGACAACGATCAACATGTCTAACTCTTTGCATAAAGCTATAAAATAGTTGACAAATCATCTATGGCTGGCTGATTTATTCAGGTTTTTGTTTTGTGTATTGCAGCCGGAAGATGCGATTGTGATAGAGATGAATGAGCCAGTGTCGCTCTCATTTGCCCTGAGGTACATGAATTCATTCACAAAGGCAACTCCATTGTCCGACACAGTGACAATCAGTGGTTGTGGAGTATAAGGTTGCTGAGATGGGTTACATTCGTTACTTCCTTCATGTGCGGCTACCTTTTTTCTTTTTCTTTTTTTGGTGAGATTCCATTGTATGCCCCTCTAGAATCAGTTGTTTTCTTGACTTGTTATGTTTTATGATAACAGAGTTTCATCAAAATTAGTTATCTTTGAAAATATAACGATTCATCAACAAACCAACTCCATTTTGCAAGATAATTTATATCAAAATGCCTGAACATTTACATGAAATGGTATATTGGGTTCCATTACACTTCTCTACATCAATTCTTTGACACCATTCTACTATCTGACTACATTTGTGTAGTACATGTAAGTGCACAAGACAGTGCATCAGGTAAACCTAGTATATAATACAAGTTGACTACATCTACTTATGTTACAACGAAAGCACTAGAAGAGCCTGTAAAATGGTGGACTGACCCAAAGAGCTTCTTTGCAGCCCCAAAATGAGTGATCCTGTAAACCCCTGGTGATGCAGACTCGGGGATTCTCCATTCCACAGTGGCCTGACTTCGGAAGCTCAGCCTTTTAGGCCTCGACCATTTAAACCTCAGACATAGATCATCGTCGTCATAAACTGGGGTCCAAGTCTTCTCCTTCTGCTCTAGTCTCTCCACCAGAGCAAACGTCCCTGCCATGAACATAGTATCTCTTGTTAGCATCAAATTATGATCAAGTCACTCATGTTGAAATGATCTATGACTAAGAAGCAGACATAAGCATAAACAAATTTGGAAAATCATGAGTCAATAGACATTTTATAGACATTTTACATCAGCTTGAAAAATTTTGAATTTCAGTTTCACACCAACATGAGTAAGGTTATTATCCTTCACCACAGCCAAAATAAGAAGTGAAAAAACTCAGTAGGTAAGCAGAAATGCAGTTTTCATTTTTCAGCCTAAACGTCATTTGTAACTTGTTTCAAGGAGAAGTTACTCAGATAAGTACAAAAACTTAAATATACAGAAGCAATTTGTTCTGTGAGTTGGCTGATGATACCTTCTGTCAGTAGATCGTTTCTAGGGCAAGCTGACCGGAATACAACAGTCACCTGGTCGTTTCCCCTCTTCAAAGACAGGTTTTTAGGAACATCCGAGATTACATCCCCAAAACTGTCTCCGTCAGGAGTTGTGTCCATCATGACTGGTGTGAGGAAGCTCAGTTGCTTGTCAAGGAGATCCGGCGGTTGAGGCCCCGGTTGAACAGGTACATCAAGGATGAGAGATTTGGAGAGTTTCTTGAATTCTTGAATGTAGCCACTAAGGGTGTGTGGGCCAAACAATGTAGACGCGCCCTAAAATTGCAACCATTGCATCAGATACAGATTAAGAGAAACAAGAAGGAGCAGTTTGTTCTACAGTATCAGTGTGATAAGCTATTACCTCATATCTTTGCACTTGGTACTCCTCAAAGGTAGACACATATTGTGAGTAACCATTAGCCAACCCAGCTATCACGACGTGAATCTCACCATTCAATTCTTTATTACCACTGATTTTAAGTTGTGTCTTCACTGCATCACGGAGACGCCTTCCAGCCATAGTTGTAAATTCTGACAAGAAAGATAGACAGGAATACTAAACATCGCATTATAAGTCATTATTATGAACTGTGACAATCTGCATATTCTTCACTACCTCCAGGAACGCTGAGAATGAAAAGTTGTCCAATACGCAGAATTTGCAGTGAAAGAATTGAGGGCTGGAATGAATGACAAGTAAGAGTAGAATCTTAAAACCGTAAACAAGAGTCATGGAAATTCACATTTTTTTTAACTACTTACAGCCCACTCATATGGCTTTGTCATTTCTCCAGTGTCAAGCAAGATGGGTTTTGGGTAATGACAATCGATTTGTTTCTTGTCCGGTGTTTTAAGAACGTTTCTCACCAATCTCCAGAAAGGGTTCCCCTGATTTATCCAAACGGTGGACTTGAGAAATGAAAAGCATGTAGGCAATATTTACCTATTGGATGATACATTATGACTTAGACCAAATACCTTATCATCTCCTTGTGTAAAATCAAATGCTCCTGGTCCATCAGTGGTTCCAGCAGCAAAAGCGAATCCCATTGCCGCAGGACATGTTTTAACAACTTCTGAATTCCCATCTTCTTTTAGAAGTGTCACATTGAGCTGTGAAAAGTCAACATAAACATGGCGGTAATCAACCTTCCCTTGTAGCTGTTCAGATGCTTTGTTAAAAAGATCCAAAGCCATCTTGAATTGTCTCTCGCCGATTATATTTGTACTCTCAAATTCATCAGGATAACTGCAATGATAAAGCAAAACAGGTCAAGAGAGTATGCCTTTGATAAATTTGAGCTATCTAATGTTGTAAGACAGGCAGAAAAATAAAGACAGTTTAATACCCTGGTCCACGCCCATAGCACATCTCATTTCGCCCACCACATGTACTGTGATTAAAATCACAAGGAAGACCAGTGTCTAGGCAAAAGGCTCCAAGCACATTTGGGCTAACATCACCACAGTTCGTTTGACAGAAAGCTGAAACAAAGCCAGGCATGTCCGCCTTCCTCAGAGCACTCCTCACCCGCCTTGCAGAACTTGAAATTCTAGTTGCAGGCCTACCAGGTTGTGACTTAAAGTAAGATGCAAGCTCTAACAACTCGTCATCTGCATCAGACCGAACAAACTGAACAGTTTATTGTGTTTCATCTTTACAGACACAATATAGTTGTTAGAAAGGTGTTGTAAACTTACGGTTGTCCTGATCCTCGATTATGCTTGAAACTCTTCTAGGTATCTCATCTGAGATAAACTCTTCCGAGTAGGAGTTTTCAGCAGTGTTCTGTTCAAACCAATCCTCCATAAATCGTGCTGCAGCACCCTTGTTGTCCCCACTGATCAAAGAGTTTGTACGACTCATGGAAGTTCCATGGGTAGCAAACCAATTGAAACTACCTACTGGACCCCATTGATCATCCACAAACTTTAGAAGAGTCATTTCTTTATCAACATCATACTTGTGTTTACTTCTTTCTTCTGAAGGATTATTAAGATATGCACTTGGACTGCGGTTAACACCAGCATCTAAGAGTTCACCTGTAAGGTAAGTTTAATTAGCTTATGATAATAGCAGTTTCGAAGAACAACCCTACATTACATGTACAAAATCTAGGCAAAGAATAAAAGAAACCTTGCCCATTTGAATTAATCAACATAAAATAGGAAGGAGAAGACAAACATATTCTTTTTCTGAGAATATTTTCCAATGTACACAACATCTGACTATATTTCAATTTTCAGTATCAGATTCCAGCATTAAACTTTCTTTCAGAAAAACAGGAAATACGTCCAGAGAGAAGAAGATATTAGTTCTTACCATTATTGATGAAAATTGATCCAGGACGAAGATTTTCATGAGCTTGTATGATACTGTTCTCAATTCCATTTACAAGGGCATCAAATGACTGACGAACAAATCCAAGAGATGTTACAATATACACCACATACTGAAGATACCCCCCTGGACCGGCATGGGTGTGGATACCAGTGATGGCAACATTCTTTTCTGTATATAGGTCCCCATATCTACAAAAAAAAAAAAACAGTTGCGTACTATGATCTTATAAACACCAATGCTACTCAACCTAAGGAAAAGATAAGGTGCGTACCTTGCCTTGAGTCTCTCAATCACTTTTAGTGTTACAATTTGTGAAGCCATACATGCGTCAAGGTTAACAAACACAACCCGCTTCCCTTGAGGCTCAGAGACAATAAATGTCCGAGCTCGGAGCCTGAAGTGAATACCAGATGCTACTTGCTCCATGTTAGCATAACCCATCATATTAACATCAGCCGCCGGGCCAGTAATGTCATAGCTTCCCAGTCCAATCAAATACTCAGAGTCAGAGGAGTAAACTCCTACGCTGGTGAGCAGAAAAAGCACAGCCGATATGTAGAAGAAACTACGAAAACAGGTGCTCCATAATCTGGCTAGAGATAGATCAATCATAGCGAAGTTCCTCACCACTTCGCATAACCTCCTACGTCATAAAAAACTTTAAAAGGATTTATCTTTCTACACAAAACAGATTTTGCATCCGCAAATACTCTCCATCGATAAACATGAATGGCATGTGTGTAATATAGACAATCCAACACCTAAAAGGCTCAATCAAGATTCAAGAGAATTTTTTTTTGTGTGGAAATGAATAGTCTTTTTTGTACAAAAAGCCAAATTACAAGCCGAAAAGGAGCATCACAAAGCATAAGACGATCAAAAACATGAAACACAAGAAAATCCAACTGAAATCCGAAAATCCAGTTCGTCTTAATAAACGAGATTCTTCCTCATTTGGAAACTGATCAAAGTTGGTAACCATATTTACAATTAAAAAAAAAAAAACAACTAGACACAGAACATAACTTTTCCCCCTAATCTCTTACAAGCAAAAGATAAACAGAAACTTGAAGATAACTATAGAGGATGATCAGGGAGATGCTGTTTCTAACATGCAATTGACTAAGAACTAAACACAACAGAAGAGAGAAACTAATTTCAAACCTGGTCTCAGTACGGGATTCTTCTAAAATAAACCGGAGAGATAAGTCTGATGTAAGAAGAAGAAAGGAATATATGATGTAAGAAGAAGAAAGGAATGAGAAAGAGACTGAGAGTTGAAGCAAAGAAACGGAATTGGTGGGAGAGATGATTGAAGATGATGAATTTTCACTCTATTTAGATCGTCAAAGATGTCCCTCCCATCCATTGACTTTTCCTTTTAACAATAAAAAAAGGTGCCAAATCCATATATCAGTTATTGGGCCAAAATCCTAAAGTTGAATAAGGCATTTTTCATTTGGGCTCAAATCTTACATGGAATGGAATCAAAATTGCTAATTCATATAGAGCCATCGAGCAGGCCCAACCATCAACGTTATCAAACGGTAATAAAAAGAAAGAAAAAAAAAAATCTTAATGTGTTGATCTTATCTCTTAGTCGATAATATATAAAAATGTTGTTGACAAAAAAATATTTTAGATCTCTTTAAACTAATAAAATTGTCGAGACATAAACCTCAAATTTGTAAATAAGTGATTTTTGAATCCTAATTATCAGTAATTACTATAATTTTAGAGTCCTTTAAAGAACGTACGTGTGTAGTTAGTGTTTCAGAATTCAGACTCTAGCTAGCTGATCCTACTTAATTTAAGCAACAATACACAAAGTTATAATCATGGGTTCACTGCAAAAGGGACGTTGATAGCTTCGTAAATGAGAGGCGTACGTTCGATGGAGTATGGACCTATCGGTCAATTCTCATTGTTGGAGTTTTATGCATTAGTCAAAGATGGGTTGATTGTCGTTGACTTATATAGTTTATATTCACATCTTACAATTCTATTCTGGGTAAGCTTTAGCTCTTCAAAATTTGGGAATCATATAATTTTTCAGTTTTCTAACAAAAGTCTAAAACATTAAAAAAAAAAAATGGCAACTTACGAGAGAAGCTGGTGGCGGGCTAAACCGAAGAATAACATAGCTTTGGTACTGTTCATAACGATAACAATGATGCTTCAATTCCAAATGAAAGGATGTGTAGGCTGTGTAGAAACTGAAAGGATGGGTTTGTTGCAACTTAAGTCGTACCTCAGGAGTCTCCTTGATGCTGAAGAAGAAGAAGAAGGAGGGAAGAGTATTCTCAAGTCATGGACTCATAATGGCGACTGTTGCCGTTGGGAGAGGGTAAAGTGTAGCGATGCTATTAGTGGCGACATCGTCGATCTCTCACTGGATCGTCTCCTACCCATCGCATTTGAGTTGCAAACTCGCTCTTTAAACCTTTCTTTGCTTCATACTTTTCCTCAACTCCAAAGCCTTAACCTTTCTTGGAACTGGTTCACTGGTTTGTCTGATCACGTCCATGGTACGCACGTCCTTCGTACGCACGTCCTTCGTAATCGGAATCTTTCTAATTAATATCTGAAAACCAACAATCAGAATTATCGGTTAAGACTTAAACCGATATTAACCAAATCAATTTCCTTAGTTACGTACGTTGTCTGATTGTCTCATTTTTTTTTTTTTTTTTTGGTCATCTGTCTGATTGTCTCCTAAATAGTTCGTTTACCGTATAGTTTGTCTCTAAGATCAGTAATTGCTGGTCCATCCAATGAGTGATTTATGTCGATATGAGCTGTGCTTGTGTGTGTATAAATCTCAACTTCAGATTTTGATGATAGTGTGAAAATGGTATAGCGGTGCGTGAATTTTGTCGTTGATAGCAGATAGTGCACATCAGGTGTTCGACAGTTTGCTCGAAAGAGAATTTTTAGTTTTATGCATTCATGCTTTCAGGTTATAAGAGTTTTGCCACGCTAGAGAAGCTCACCACTATCGATTTCTCCCACAATATGTTCGACAACAGTATTGTTCCTTTTTTAAGTGCTGCGACATCGCTCCGGACTCTACATCTTGAGTCAAATTATATGGAAGGTGTCTTTCCTCCTCAAGGTTATGTATTTCTTCTGAATGTTATACTTTATAAAAAAAAATTATATGATTCAACTGGCGATGATCTTGACGGCTTCTTGTTCTGGTGTGGCAGAACTTACAAACATGACAAAACTGAGAGTGTTAAACTTGAAGGACAACAGTTTCAGCTTCTTATCGGTTCAAGGTAAATACATTAACAAACCTAATGTAATTTTTTCGTTCCAAAATCAAACTAATGGGTTGATGCTAAATGACTAAGGGAGACATTGAGATGCAGGTTTAACCGAGTTCAGAGAGTTAGAAGTACTGGATCTCAGTTTCAATGGTGTCAACGACTCTGAGGCTAGTCACAGTGAGTGGCTTTTATGGAATTGCTTATCTTTGCTGACTTATAACACACTTATGGACTCATGGTATCACTATTTGTTTGTTGATGCAGGGTCTAGTACAGCGAAACTGAAAACACTAGATCTTAGTTTCAATCCGTTGTCAGATTTTTCTCAACTTAAAGGTAGACCAAAAGTACCTGGAGTTTACTTTCATGATCTTTATCCCAATTATGTCAGCTTTCTAATTATAACTTGTGTTTTTTCGGGATCTCCAGGTTTAGAAAGTCTCCGAGAGTTAGCAGTCTTGAAATTACGAGGCAATAAATTCAACCACACGCTATCTACTCATGGTAAGTGTTGTAAACTGTTCTTTCCGGAAGATACTTATTGCGTAGAGTTGGCAGGCAATCAAATGTTTTCTGAATCTTTTCCTAAGAATGTCTTTTGCCTGCGCAGTACTGAAAGCTCTGAAAAAGTTGCAAGAACTGGATCTCAGTGACAATAGGTTCACAAATTTGGATCATGGCCTAGGTAAGATATTTATAGAAAGAGAAACTTGCTTGCTCTAACATATATATCACAATTGTTTTAACCTATGTAGTTGAAATTTCTCATTCATCTTAATAAGAGTAGAAATGAGAAAAAGCTTAAACTTATAGAAGTCTTTCAGCAAGTCCAGGTCAGAAAGAAGTTATAAGTTCAGCAAGAAACTCTGAAAGCCTAGTGTTTCTGGAAATATTCTGTAACTATTGTAACCTCTGGATAAGAATTGCATCTGAGTTTGCAGATGAGCATAGCAAACCTCAAGTCGTTTACTGTGGGATGTGTTAAAGAAAGTAGAATCAGATTGAGATAAAAATTCTGGATCTTGTTTGGTTTGGTGTAGGTTTTGGGGTCGAGAATTTATAATAATTTCGTGAGTTAGTGACTAATCAGTATATTACATTGGGGTTGGTGAATATATAAAAGGCTTTTCTGGGTCGGATCTTAACAGTCACTTTACACTTTACAAGCTTCATAGAAGTAACACATTGAAATCTTTATTTATATATATATATATAATCTTTATGTTTTTCCAACCGCAGGTTTAGTGATTCCTACATCTTTACAAGTATTGGATCTCAAAAGGAATCAATTGTCTTTGGCCCAGGAAGGTAAAATATCACAATCATTTTCTCTCTTCTGTTTCATTAGCTTATGCTTTTTTTTTTGGTATAAAGATTCACAGTTTTGTCACCCTCCTAACTGACTTTGGATGATGGAGGTGATGAATATAATAATTCTTCCTTTTGTTTATATAGAATATGTTTTTTATTTTTTGTTTATAAATATGTTTATATAGAACAGTACTCTCGTTTTATAGATGGAGTTTATGTTATTCTGATTTCTTACGCTCTTATTTGACTAATTTCAGGCTATTTGGGGATTTGCAGACTAGTGAATCTCATGGAGCTAGATTTGAGCAGCAATGCTTTAACAAGTCTACCTTATTGTTTGGGCAACTTAACGCATCTTCGAACCCTTGATCTATCGAACAACACATTGAATGGAAACCTTTCTGCCTTTGCGTCTGGTCTACCACCAGTGCTGGAGTACTTGTCGCTTCTTGATAATAACTTCACCGGTTCGTTCTTGTTCAACTCACTGGTCAATCAAACAAGACTCACAGTATTCAAATTGTCATCAAAAGTTGGTATGATCGAAGTTCAGACTGAGAATTCTTGGGCTCCATTGTTTCAATTGAAGATTTTACATTTATCGAATTGCAATCTTGGCAGCACAACGCTCGGCTTTCTCGTGGATCAGTATGACTTGTGCTTCGTTGATCTCTCTCATAACAAGTTGACAGGAACATTCCCGACATGGCTTGTGAAGAATAACACAAGGCTGCAGACTATATTATTAGGTAGGAACTCATTGACCAAGCTTCAACTACCTATGCGTGTTCATGGCTTGCAAGTTCTTGATATCTCGAGTAATATGATATATGATTCAATTCAAGAGGACATAGGGGTTGTGTTTCCAGGTCTGAGGTTTATAAACTTTTCTTCTAATCATTTTCAAGGAACTATTCCATCTTCGATCGGCAAGATGAAAAGCCTACAAGTCCTGGACATGTCTTCTAATGATCTATATGGGCAGCTTCCCCGGACATTTTTAAGTGGTTGCTCCTCGCTGAAGGTTCTAAAGCTCTCAAACAACCAATTACAGGGGACAATATTTTTGAAGCATGCAAATCTTACTGGTTTAGTTGGGCTTTTTCTTGATGGCAACAATTTTACTGGGAGTCTTGAAAAGGGTTTATTAAAGTCAAAGAATCTAACTCTTTTAGACATATCAGATAATAGGTTTTCAGGTATGCTTCCGCTTTGGATTGGTAGGATGTCAAGCCTCACATACCTTTACATGAGTGGAAATCAGCTAAAAGGCCCTTTCCCTTTTCAACGACAGAGTCCTTGGCTGGAGGTTATGGACATCTCACACAATAGCTTCTCTGGTTCGATACCAAAAGATGTAGATTTTCCATCTCTCCGAGAATTAAGACTACAAAGCAATGAGTTTATGGGGTCTATTCCAGGCAATTTATTCAAGGCTGCAGGATTAGAAGTTCTTGATTTGCGGAACAATAATTTTTCTGGAAAGATTCTGAATGCTATTGACAAGACATCTAAGTTGCGTGTTCTTCTTCTACGGAATAACAGCTTTCAAAGTTATATCCCTGAGAAGATATGTCAACTAAGTGAAGTTGGTCTCTTGGACTTGTCTCACAATAAATTCAGAGGCTCCATACCATCATGTTTCAGTAAAATGTCTCTTGGTGCAGAAAATAATGACCGTGTTATGTCACTTGTTGCAGACTTTGACTTCTCATACATTACATTCTTGCGACATTGTCAGTACTCTTCACATCTTAACTTGGATGATGGTGTCAGGAATGGTTATCAACCAAAACCAGCAACCATAGTGGATTTTTTAACGAAAAGTAGATACGAGGCCTATCAAGGTGACATACTCAACTATATGCATGGTCTGGATTTGTCAAGCAACGAACTATCGGGTGAAATTCCAGTTGAGATTGGAGATCTTCAGAATATCAGATCCCTGAATCTGTCAAGCAACTGCCTCACAGGATCCATACCAGATAGCATTTCAAAGTTGAAGGGCTTAGAAAGTCTTGATCTATCCAACAATAAACTAGATGGAAGCATCCCTCCTGTGTTAGCTGATCTCAACAGTTTAGGATACTTGAATATCTCGTTTAACAATTTATCTGGTGAAATCCCTTTCAAAGGCCATCTTGTAACCTTTGACGAAAAGAGTTACATAGGCAATGCTCATCTCTGTGGACTTCCTACCAACAAAAGTTGCATCTCTCTGAGAGTCCCTGAGCCAAGTGTAACATCACAGACCAATGAGGAAGACAGTGAAGAAGAAGAAGAAGGTGATGTGATAGACATAGTGTGGTTTTACTGGACTTGTGCTTCTGTCTACATCTCTACATCCTTGGCCTTGTTTGCTTTCCTCTGCATAGACACACGATGGTCCCGAGAATGGTTTTATCGTGTTGATCAATCCGTCAGTCATCTTCAACGGTTCAAGCGTTCCCATGTCTGCAACTGAATCGGTGTCTCAGTTAGAGGTACACCGTACACTAGTGTATTCTCCTCTTTGATGAAAAGTCATGTTATCCTTTCTTTTTTTTTTTTTTTTTTTTTTTTTTTTGTCATCAGTCATGTTATCCTTGTTGTTGGACAAACCGTATATTTTTATGTGATTGTAAGAAAGAGTAACACTGGAGTGAAATACCAAGCAAGAAATTAACTAGTCCTTACGGATTTCTCATAATATTTGGGCTTCACAAACCCATAATGGCCCATAAAACACACTACGGGAGAAAAGAGTTGTACTTGAAAATTGAAAGGCATCTAGAGTTTTCAGGATCATTCTTATTTTCCAATCTTGTCATGGTTATGGTGTGAAAAATCTAGAAGCTCTAGAGATTTCTTTGTCGCCACCATAAATACATCATTAGACTCAATCCCGTTTACTCAGAAGTCGAAATCGAAGTCGTCACAAAATTGATAAAATTATCTCAGCGTTCCAAACATAATCTCCTACCACTTTCAAATCAATCAATAATGTCGCTAATTCCAAGCTTATTCGGCAACAACAGGCGAAGCAACAGCCTCTTCGATCCGTTCTCACTCGACGTTTGGGATCCGTTCAAGGACATGCAATTCCCCTCGTCATCGCTCTCCGGAGAAACGTCGGCGGTTGTGAACGCACGTGTGGACTGGAGAGAGACGCCGGAGGCGCACGTGTTCAAGGCGGACCTGCCGGGGATGAAGAAAGAGGAGGTGAAAGTGGAGATAGAGGAAGACAGCGTGCTCAAGATCAGCGGAGAGAGACACGTGGAGAAAGAGGAGAAGCAGGACACGTGGCACCGTGTGGAGAGGTCTAGCGGTCAATTCTCGAGGAAGTTTAGGCTGCCGGAGAACGTGAAGATGGATCAAGTCAAAGCCTCCATGGAGAACGGTGTTCTCACTGTGACGGTGCCTAAGGTAGAGGCGAAGAAGCCCCAAGTTAAGTCTATTGACATCTCTGGCTGAGCCAATTCGCTTGAGTACTCTGTTTCTGAGTAGTCTCTGTGTGTCAGTGTCAGTGTCAGTGTCAGTGTCAGTGTCAGTGTGAGTGTGTGAGGTTTCGTCTGATTGTGGTTTTTCGTTAGAATATGGCTCTATGTTATTTGGTTGATGTATGTTTAACTTGGTTATGTATGCTAATAATCAATTAGTGTCGTTTTAATTTTTAATTGCTTTCTCTCTCTCTAATAATTATATTCGTAATTCGATTGCAGTAATCCCGAACAACTGAACTTGTATATTGCCTTTTTTGTTTAAGTAGATCAGAAATTATACGCTAAATCGAATCTAAATATAGATACATGTGATTTAATAAAAATCCTTATAACAGAGGATTCGAATTAATGAAATTATTTCTTTCGTGCAAGGTTAAACAAAGGAAAAAAATATATCTCAAAATTCGAAAGTAAAAAATCAATGGGTGTTTCCGTTTTCACCTCATGAAAACACAAAACTCGCAACGTATAAGGAAAAGAAACGGAGAAGAAAGGAGAAAAAAGAAAAGAAAAAAAGAAAAAACATTTCTTCCATTCTCGATCCTTCCGGCTTGCTCTAAGGGTAAAATTCAAATCTTCCTTCAATTTTCTAGGGTTTCGATTTCGACCTCGATTCGTTTGATCTCATTGTCGATACCGTTTTTTTTTTTGTTTTTTTGTATGATTTATTGGGTCGATGTTGACGTGTGAATGTGTGTATTTGCGTAGGTTGATCGGGAGATCCGACGCTAGGATTTTGAGAAGCAATGGCGAATCGAATAGATCATGAGTACGATTACTTGTTCAAAATCGTCCTGATCGGCGACTCCGGTGTCGGTAAATCCAACATCCTCTCTAGATTCACCAGAAACGAGTTCTGTCTCGAATCCAAATCTACCATCGGCGTCGAATTCGCCACCCGGACGTTACAGGTGAGAGATCATCTCCCTTCTCTCTGCTCTTCAGAATCCAGACTATTTCCTTACAGATCGATCGATTGAGAGTACTAAGCTAGATTCTATTTGAACAGAATTCAGATGCTCCTTCTAAGTTGTTTTAGATCTGAACATCTCAATGTTATGGACATTAATTCTCGTAAGGTGTTTTGTTCGAAATTGTAACTGTAGCAATTGGAAACTCTGAAGAAGCCTGAGATATTTGTGTTTGTTAATATGATCCCGTGTGTATCTGATCATCAGGTTGAAGGCAAAACAGTGAAGGCTCAGATTTGGGATACTGCTGGCCAAGAGCGTTATAGAGCAATCACAAGTGCTTACTACAGAGGAGCTGTTGGGGCTCTTCTTGTCTACGACATAACTAAAAGGCAGACCTTTGAGAATGTCCTGAGATGGTTACGCGAGCTAAGGGATCATGCTGATTCCAACATTGTCATCATGATGGCTGGAAACAAATCAGACCTGAATCACCTTAGATCTGTTGCTGACGAAGATGGCCGCACTCTTGCTGAGAAGGAAGGTTTGTCGTTCCTCGAGACATCAGCTTTGGAAGCAACCAATATCGAGAAAGCGTTTCAAACCATTTTGTCCGAGATTTATCATATCATAAGCAAGAAAGCCTTAGCGGCACAAGAAGCTGCAGGTAATCTTCCGGTCCCGGGCCAAGGAACTGCGATCAATATATCAGATTCATCTGCGACTAACAAAAAAGGGTGCTGTTCTACCTAGTTACCTCCAACTATAGGAAATGACTAATCAATCAATCACACACATTTGAGTTTTCAAGAATATCTCTTTTGACCTTTTCCCAGTTTCCTTTTTTGGCTTCTATTTCCGGCGCAATTCAGCAAGTATAGCATACCTTCTTTTTTCTTTTTCAGGTCTTTGTTATTCCATATTGGATTTATCAGTTATGTTACCAGAGTTTGTTTAGTTGTATTGAGACACAACATTTCCCAGGGAAAACAAGTTTTAAAAAAAACATCTTGCAGACACATATCTATGAAGCTCTTTGGTTATCTGACATTCATGAGAAACGTAGAAAATGATCTCCTTAGGATTAGCTCTTGGTTTGGCCAGTGTAATCTGATTATGGTTAAGAATTTGCTTTAACCCATGATTATTAACATATCCACAACTTTAAATTTAAAAATGGGATCAAAACAGCTAAAATAGGGAGGTGGAGGGTGATGATGCGCACGAGGGGATGTGTTAGCAGCCATTTACTTCAAGTCTACAAAGAAAAGTCCCCCGTCTCTGATAGAGGGATAGAGAGATAAAGAGAGAGAGGTCAATTAAAACAAAAATGTTATTTTAAAAAAAACAAAAAAAGTTGGTGAAATAAATAAAATAAAATAAATATCTCAGTGACCAGATTTGTATTCATTTTCGTGACAGTCTGTTTGTTTGTTTCACTGCGTGGCCTCTCTCGCACCTCTTTCTTCTTCCTTCTTCATCTCCCCATCTGTCTTCCATAGATCCATCCATGGCTTCCCTCATCGAATCTGGTTGGCAGGTACTCTCTCTTTCATCCTCCTCCTGTTTCCGATTCCCTTGGTTACCCGGGGACTTCCTCCTGTTTTCCCCGTCTTCCCTGTCTTCACTTCACCGCATTGTGATGATACATGCGTGTTTCAATTTCTATTTGCTTTGTTCGAATCCACCGCTCTGGATTGTATTGATTGATCGGATTAAATTTGGTGTCGTCTCGGTTGCTGTGCTGTTTTAGATCTAAATTTGACTATATACGTAGGAATCATGAGCCTTTGTTTTCAGTTTCTGTTTTGTTTTTGTAGCTTAAACGGATCTAAAGTGTTGGCACTGTGAACTTAAGACGCATGAATCATATAATTATCACTATTATAACTTGCGGAGTTCCCAATGATCTGTATCCCAAAACTGCAAAACGCATGGATTACTATTTGGGATTTTGCATGGTCCGGAAGATTGTTTCTCATATGATCTTTCCTACCTGAAGAATTGACCAGCACTATACTTGTTAACTTAGATCAATGAAACACGTGTTGATCAGCATTGGTGTTTCATGGACCATTGTCTTCAATGTTTGCTTCTTCTTTAATGATAGAGGCATTGAATTGTTTGATGTCAGTTTTTGTTTCTACTATATAACCATCAGAAGACTTTTTCTCTTTCTTTAGTGTTTTGCGCGTATTGGCTATTATGAGTGTTCTCTCTGCAGAGAACTGCAGGATCTGTTAGCTAATATTTTTTATTTTTTTTCTGTGGTTGATGCAGTACCTTGTGACACATTTTAGCGACTTTCAACTAGCGTGCATTGGGAGTTTTCTCCTCCATGAAAGCGTGTTTTTCTTATCTGGATTCCCTTTCATATATCTTGAAAGGGCAGGCTTTCTCAGCAAGTACAAAATTCAGGTTTATTTCTCCTCTCATTCACATATCGTTCCAAGTGTCTTCTACGTATGCAATTATAGTTTTGTGTGATGGTTTGAATATGATCGTGTGGAGGTTGATCTCCGAGTATTCAGCCACACGTGAAAGTGTTTTCTTGTGACTTATGGTGAAGGCAACTGTAGTTTCACTGATAAAAGTGAATAAATATATTGTCATTTCAGCAATTACAAAATACTAGTAATTGTGAAATCTGATCCTTTTTCTCGTCTTCCCTTATCCTATATGATCAAATCAACCAATACTTTTGTTTTGGTTGTATGCAGACAAAAAATAACACACCTGCAGCCCAAGGAAAATGTATTACCCGCCTGCTGCTTTATCATTTCTGCGTGAACTTGCCCCTCATGATGGCTTCCTATCCTGTCTTTAGAGCCATGGGAATGCGAAGCAGTTTTCCTTTGCCGTCCTGGTATTGATGTTTAACTATACCATTTGGCAGTAGAAAATAAAAACACAATCAAACCTGTCAGTGTTGAGCATCATGAAAGAACCTGAGCTTATGTTTGATCAGGTATATAAGACCCTCTTTGGTGATGGTCCTGCAGGAAAGAAGTGTCTGCCCAGATATTATTCTACTTCATCATTGAGGATTTTGTCTTCTATTGGGGTCACCGGATCTTGCATTCAAAATGGCTGTACAAGAACGTGCACAGTGTGCATCATGAGTAAGTTTTCAGTGTTCACCATCTGCTTTCAGTTTTGATACTTGGCAATGTTAGCTTAGATAACTTTCTGAAAGCAACCATTTTCATGATATCCCAGATATGCCACACCATTTGGTTTGACATCAGAATATGCTCATCCTGCTGAGATTCTATTCCTGGGTTTTGCTACCATAGTCGGTCCAGCGCTCACCGGTCCTCACCTGATTACTCTCTGGTTATGGATGGTGTTGAGAGTGCTTGAGACTGTTGAGGCGCATTGCGGTTATCATTTCCCGTGGAGTCTCTCGAATTTTCTTCCTCTGTATGGAGGGTAAGATCACACATCTAACCACCTCTCTTGAACTCGAATCTAGAATAAATTGTATTAATGGAATCATTATTAATTTGGTTACAGCTCTGACTTCCATGACTACCATCACCGACTGCTCTACACTAAGTCTGGCAACTACTCTTCAACCTTTGTGTATATGGACTGGTGATCCTCTTAACTATATATTTCTATTTGCTTTCGAGAAAAGATGATCGTAACTAGTTTTGAGTCAACTGTGTAATTCACTAATCTCGTCTCTGGTGTTGTGCAGGATCTTTGGTACTGACAAGGGCTACAGAAGACTGAAGACCCTTAAAGAAAATGGTGACATGAAACAAACGTGAAATGGCCAGTTCGGATTGCATAGTACATTTGTCACCGGAGAGGTCCTATTCTGCAACCTCTCCTTTTCCTTAACATTTTGTTTTCGGGTTGCTGCAACTGTCATGTGTCTTAGTTTATTATGTGTGGCTAGAATTGCTACAGATGTGGCATATTTGGAAGAAAAAGAAACATTCGGTACTTCAACTGAGTATGTTGTTTGGGTTTGGCAATTGAAGCATTTGGTATGTGTAATCGATTTTGAAGCTTAATATGCAAACGGGTATAAACTTGGGGTTACTCGCTGAATCCTATTCGATCTTAAAATTGGCTGGCCCGGTCCATTTGACAGTAATTTGGTCTTCTTCCGAATATAGATTCTTACACGACAGCTAACTTATGTTGACATTGTGTCTGATATGTAAACATGTTTAGATAAAACACTGATTAGGTCAAATATTATAACTCAATCAATCACCCGACACCGACACGTACAAATGCGCATATAAAATGTGCATCGGTCCATGGTGGGTCACGTCCTTTTTCCGTGGTGTAGGGTTCCTTTGTTCACCTCTTTGACACGTCCTCTTCCCTATTATCGTCTCTCTCATTCACTTCCGTTGGATTTCGAATGTCTTCAAACACACAAAAAATGCTAACTCGTTGTAGAGAGATTTTAAAGTCTCTCTCTATTTAACAAAAGAAAATTCCCGTTGATGTTCTCGAAGATCACCACGTGTATCTGAATTAATTGGTTCTGTTTCAAAGCAAAAGAAATATGTACATCACTTTTTATTAATTGAATTTTGAACTGATTCTACCTAGACAGTGACACATGGCACATCACATCTTTCCTTTTTATGTTTGTTCATTACACCATGTAAAAAAAAAAAGTAAACAAAAAAAATGGTTTAGAACAAAAAGAAACACCCAACTATACCACTCTGGTTTATCGGTTTTTTTTTTTAAACCGGGGCATAGATTTTTTCCAACCAATGCTTTGCCATTATCTTTTCTCTCTTTTAGGTTCGGAGAAGATATGAGCTACCTTCGTCCCAAGGAAAAAGAATCATTTTAAACAGAGAAAATAAAAAAAAGAAGACGGTGGAGTAGAGTGAATAGGAGATTAGTGTCAAGCTACGTGTCTCTTTCTTCTTCTTCTGAGATCAACAACGACGACGCTTACGTTGTCACTACTGTGTTTTGCCAACGCCAGCTTCGTCAGCAATACTGACGCCTCCGTACATGCTTTGTCCGTGATCTCTCCTCTCTTCCCGTTCTTTCTTGACCCCACCACCTCCTCCTCCTCCTCTTTACTTTCTTCTTCTTCGCTTCTCCTCCCCAGAGTTTGAGTTTCTCCTCGCCGTCGTCCTCCTCCGCGACCACCCTTTCTATTTAAACACATGTGCACCATCGCACACGCGGCCTCGTTCGTCACTACGTCCCATAACCCGTCACTTGCTAGAATCAGAAACTCATCTTCTTCCGTCCGATCCGTTACCGTCACTTCCGGATCCGAAGTCACGTACGGTTTCAAGTAGTTGTCTCCTATAGCTCGTGACATGGCTAAAACGCCTAAGACTCTTGCACCATCCCAATATATCACTCGCCCTCCTGCTTCTTGGATTCGATCCAGCTCATCCGGACGATCCGGCTATTCATTTCAAAACGTAGAAAACCAAACTTAAATCCACAAAAATCCAACCAAATTATCAAACATATAAATATGTCGATCGACAGAGATCATATAGAGACTGACCTTGTGATCTGTAGACAGAGGCACTGCTTTACCATTCCGACAAAGAACTGCTCTAGAATCGCCGCAGTTAGCGACAATAATCTTCTCCGGGGTAATGACGGAGACAACGGCGGTGGATCCAACGGCGTCGCAGTCAGGGGTCTGAAGCTCACATCTACAATTAGCACTCATCACAGTTTCACCCCAACGAACAACCTCTTTATCCATGCGCGTGAAGCTACGTTCCATCATCTTTTTCCATTCTTCCTTCTTATCTAAAAGCGCTTCTTCTTGAACTAACTCGTGAAGCCTCTCTTTACACCTCGCCGCAACCTACAAAACGACGGCGTTCCAGATCAGGCAAACCGATAAAAAAAATAGTAGAATATTTTTATAAAAATATCTACTAAACGGCGTCGTACGTGAGAACAGCCATGGCCGTCGTAAACACCAAAATAGTGCCATCTCGTTCGAGAAAACTCGGTTTGTTTCCGTACAAAAGACGGATGAATCGCAACGGCATCTTCCATATCTCTTCTTCTCCCGCACACCGACGAGACGCCGTACCTCGGCCTCAGATCCGTCTCTTTCACCGTCTTCTTAGCAGAAACAACCATACAACTACTATTCACCGATGAGTTTATCATGGAGACGTCAGTACTGTCTTCAACACTCTCTTCCGGAGAGCTTCGAGAAGGTGACGACGACGCACAGTTCATAAAATCGTAGTCGTCTTGTTTGTTTCGCTTGTTGTAAACCCCTTCCGGCTTCTCTTCGTCCATTGCCTCCGTGGGATTCATCTTCTCCGCCGGTGGAGAGACCCTGAATCGTTGAACACCGATCCTCCACTTCCGGCTAGACCAAGACGGTCTCGATTCACAAGCCGACGTTTCGTCCTCGTAACATATATCAGCCATATATATATAACTCAGATTTCTTCGTCTCTGCTATATTTTTTTCCGGTTGGATCGTGAATTAATTATTTCCGATGAGAATGGAAAAAATCTCTTCCTCCGATTTTTATTTTGATTAGACCATGCAAATGAATAAAAATATCATCGTTTACACGTTACAAAGGTGTTACCATTTATATACCCCCACGCGCCTACCGCTTCACAAATACATTTTTAAATTCGTTTTGTTTTCAAAATTAACTTTCTTTTTATTTTTTACTTTGATTTTTCTCCACCCGCCTTGGAAAAAAATCTTTTTACACAAAACCGTGACGTATTGGTCTTGTGTCTGAAAAAAGAAAGATAAAAAATCTTGACCGTCGATTTTAGTCACTATACGATCTAGAAATGGACCACGTAAGCATCACGATCAGGTGAGAGATAAACGTGGACCAATGAAAATGTAACAGAGGGGGGGAGAGAGGAAGTTCCTTTCGCGCCACGATTGTGGTCCATTCTTTCTCCGGGAAGACCCTTTTTGTTTTTTCAAATTGTCTCCTTAAAGATAAAATTATGTGTGTCTAATCACCAAATTTAATTATCTTATTTAATATCCTAAATAAATCCCATTACGTTAGTTAAAAACTTGTTGATTTTGTGTTAGTTAACCTTAATTTGATCTATAATTAGGTCAACTTTTCAAGACTAACGGAATTAAGTACGAAAAGCCTTATTAGACAGCGATTTTGCTAGCCATGTAGTAATTTATATATATATATATATAACTGTGAAGTGTGAAGCTACAAATTATGTTACATTTAGACACGTATGTTACCTTTTCATATCAAAATTCTCTTATCTTTTTATTTTTTTCTTTCTCTTTTCATTTTGTGTCATATAAACATCAGTTACGTACTGTATATGTTTCTTTTTCTTTTTATAGTTCACACTTTACGCATCTGTTGTTTTGTTGAATATATATATACTAGTATATATGGACCGATAATAATCTCCAAAGAGAACGGCTATGCATTGTTTGAAAGTTTGAAATGTATCAAAGGCTCGCTAAGAAATTAATAAAGAGTAAAGACCACGGAGATTCTCAGCACTTGAATTAGATTTAGGGTGCGGATCCGCATTTTAACTAAAGCGTATAAATAATTAAGGGAACTATATATATAGTTTGATAAAGAATTGAATATCTTGACAAAGTGGATTATTGATATAAAAAGGTACTAACTACTAAGCACGCACGAGATCAACAACTTGTAGTAGATTTTCACGCAACTAAAAAAATCTCATCTGTTCACGGTTCACCTAGTGAGTGTTGTTAACATTACAATCATGATTACCTAAGAATATAAAACAAAATCTATTTAACAATCAAGGCCTCACAGCAAGAGAAAGCCGTACATAGGACACGTAAGTCAGTAAGTGTAGTTGTCTTGGAATTAATAATTAAGAGTTTTAACCGTTACAGAAAAAAAAAAAAGCAAGAAAATACAATTAAAAAAAGAAAAGGCTTTTTGGTGAAGCAGTGGCCCAGCAATTTTATCTCTCTATACGTTTTACTTCTTTCTGTTCAATTCCGGCGAACCTTTTATTAAAGAGAATCTGAGGGATTATTTTGTCTACACCGTACACGTGTTACCATCGTAGCTCTTTTTATTTTAGACCAAATTTTATATTTATTTTTTACTGCGACTTCTACTGTTTGCAGTGAAAGTTAGGTCACCCTGTCTCTCACACTCTCTATACTCTCTCTATCTCTCTCTCTCTAGTGATCAACTACCATTTCACAAAAGCTTAAATGTGTCTCTCTCAACTGCAAAAAAAAAAAAAGGCTAATTGTATATATGTTACAGAAAATATTCAAATCTGACTAGAGAGTACTGATTTAGAAGCAATCCTTGCATGCATATATGTTTCCCTTTTTTCTCGCCGGTCAAAATCTTTTGGTGTTTCGTCCTGAACTGAGCATATAAGTGTTGGTTGGGTCCGGCTATTCCCTTAGTCGGTCGGGGCTCTCGCCTTGTCCCATATACTACTACATATCTCTTCTGAGAGTTGAGTTTTCGATCCACGTACCACCTTCCTATTCGCTGTGTTTTTTTATTTATATGAAAAAGTGGAAAATTGGATTAATTCACCAGCTCCCAAACATAGATAAATAAATAAAAATGATTACTTATATCATCACTAGTAAACCAACAATCATGCAGCAATAACGTAACAATCGTAAATAAATTGTTCCATAGCGGTCATCTTAATAGTAGCTAGTACCCGCATATGCAGCTAGCTTTCCTTTTCCACCATTATTTGTTCAACAACAAATATTTTGATAATCAAGATCCATATATATACTCTTAGCAATAACATCATGCCCATCTATATGTATATCATATCTAGACATACTCTTCTATTGGTTGTTGTCAAGATCTCAAGATCTAAGCTCTTAATTAGCTATTGTCGTCTTCACGGAGATATCGATCCTTCTTCATTGAATACATCCACCCCATTGAAAGCTAACATTAATTGATGTAAAACACACGATCTAGTACTCTTCTATCTCCATCTATAATGTTACTTTAATCATGCGACTCAACAGTGTTTAATTTACTCATCTAGCAACAAGGTAAAGAGATGACATTGGGGAAAAGTGGATAAAAGATTATCAGAAACTATAATATAAAAATTAATTGTGATGAGTGTTACCGAAATCTCAAAACGCACGAACATGATAAACGTAGAGGATTAAACGGGCCCTCGTTCATGTGTGTGTACCCACCGATCCAACCAAAATCACTGTATATACTGAAGCTGCTAGAATCATTGGTAGGTGACAAATCATTCAGTTGCTGTTTTTGGAACATAGCGTTTGAGTTATCATGACATTAATATTATTATACGATTTTGATAAAGATGGTATTATTTTAGTAGATATATCCAAAGCTTAGTGTGCATGGTGGCATGCACCTCGACTTAGGCCTTCGATACATCCATGGTGTGTTTGTTCTTACGTGGTCATCAATTTTAATTTCTAGTATTATTTTTCCACCCCTTCTCGTTTTATTTTAAGGTTTCGCCGAACTTTTGATCTTTAAATTAGAATTTGAAATAATAAAGTTAAAAAGTTAAGAAAAAAACAAATAACTAATTTACATTTATTGCATCGTGACAACTTAGCTAGTAGTAGTGGTCGAGAATTGTTTTCTTTTCGGGAATTTTGAATGGAATATGAGATACTGCTAAGTTAATGTTGAATTATATGGAACTAACCTTTGTGATTTCATCATATTTCATGTTACAAAATTGATATGATTTTTAAACACCATTCCTTAATTACTTGAAATTATAAATTATAGGTTCTCATAGAATACTATAGAGCTGATAGACGAATCTTTTCAGAAGTTTTAAGTCTTCCGACTATATATATGTTTAGTACTCGCAAGACGTGCTGGTCCAATATTATATGAGAGGCAAAAGAGCAAAGTGATAAATATCGATGAGATGAAATCAGAATATTGATTAGTTTATTAGGGTTTTGTTTCCTTAAAACGAAATATTCTAAATAAATTGGCATTGAAAAATGATAATGTAGTTTACTGATCATGATCAGATGAAATCATCAAACGCAGTAATGGAAAAGGTTGAACATGCATGCGGCCGAAAAAGTTGAAAACACGTCAAAACTGACTACATACATACGAGAGAGAATCAGAGAATGCGTATATTCTATGTAAACAGACAGATGATGATGTTCTGGATCAGGATCAAACCGTATAGGTGTGTTAGTTTGATCATGCATGAGAGGACAAAATACCACTTTATTTTTGTTTTACATATTTAAATACTAGTGATCATTCTCGTTTGTGTCACTGTTGTTAATTGGGGTGACACAGGTTATTTAAGGTCCTGAATTATATATTATATAGATGAGATCAAGTATAATACCGAGCTAGAAATTAGAACATACAATAAGATTCTATATATAAGTCATAGCCTCATAGGTGATATACTCTAGATGCCTTCTTCTAGAGGAAAAGAGTTCTAACGTGCCAAGTCTCGACAACCTTATTGTAATAAAGTTTGAGTTTATTGGTAGTTTGGACATTGGATTCAACCTTGTGGCTGATACGAGAAACCATTGACAGTGATACCTCCATCTACACAAATGGTCTGACCAGTTATGTAAGAAGCTGCAGGCATACATAGAAAAGCTACCACCGAGGCTACTTCTTCAGGCTTCCCGAAACGCCCCAATGGCTTTCTAGACTCTACCACCTTCTTGAACTCATCATCGTACACCTAAAGATCATCATCAAAGTAAAGATATCAGCAAAGGCAGGAAAGGGAGATGGGTCTTGGAGGAAATGTAGCATATATAGTTTGTATCTCACATCTCCAGCTAGAGGAGTTGCAATGACTCCAGGAGCCACAGCATTAGCCCTAATTCCATCACTAGCCCACTCACATGCCAGATTCCTTGCTAGCTGATTCATCGCCGCTAATGTCACACACACATACACATATCAATGCCTTAGAATATTGTTTTAAGAACCAGCTTATGGCTTTGTATTTACATGTGAAACCATTGTAAGAAAAAAGAAACCTCTACTGAAAATCTCAATAATCACAGATAGGTGTTTTTGTTTTCTTCAATAGCTAGTTTAGTATATTTACCTTTTGTTGCAGAGTAGATGGAGCTAATTACAGTAAACGACAAAATCCCAGCAGCAGAAGATATGAAGACAATGTTCCCACATCCTGAACTCTTAAGAAGAGGATGTGCAAGCTGGCTCAGATGAAAAGCAGACTCTAAGTTGGTCGTAAAATGAAACGAGAAATCCTCTGCTGTAAAATCCACTGTCGGCTTTGCCCGAATCCCTCCAACATTGTTTATCTTATTATCATCAAAATATTAAATTAAATTAAGAATTTGAGTAATTGATTTTTAGAAAGAGTATATATAAATAAAGATCTAAAACTTACGAGGATATCGAGCTTGCCACCAAACACTGAAGACACAGTCTGCATAAGCTTATCTCTCTCTGTTCTCAAAGATGCGTCACAGACTGAACCACTGACTTGAAATCCCTTCTTTTTCCATTCACTTAAACACTCATTAAGCTGAGATTCATCTCTCGCACAAGTATGTATCAATGCTCCAAATCCCGCAAGTTCCTCTACTATAGCATGCCTATTTTGATTCAAGAACCAGAGATTTTTAAATATGCTTTCAAGAAAATATTTATGGAAAGATTTGGGATCTGTAAACGAACCCGATCCCTTTGGTTCCACCAGTTACAAGTGCGGTCTTTCCCTTAAGGCTCCATCTCTGGTTTTGCTCTGTTCCTCCAGCCATTGCTCTCTCCTATGCCTAAAGAGCTCAGATTCAAGAAGAGAATACAAGTGGAGCAAGCAAACGTTAAATTGATTAATCAATCAATCATTGGAGATAATAACGCAACATGTGGGCCAAATTTTAAAAAAAAAAAAACTCAAGATGATGGGCCTGGTCCATCAAGAATCTTAGGCCCGTATCTTTTACAATACTGTAAATAAAAAATAAAAGTCACAAGGAAAACAAAATTAATATAGAGAGATTAAGGGAAAGACGTAACTGTAGAGACGGCATTAGTTTGTTCTTAGCCAATGATAGTATTTTCTATCAGTTTGTTTTTGTGATTTGGGGTTGGATTGGATTGGTTGGGTGCACGTACGTACTAAGGCCTTCTGATGATCCTAGTCATTTGCATTCTAATGAGTTTTAAATCTCAATAATACTCACATTTAGGCGGTTGTTGATTATATACATTTGTTAATTACTTAAAACTGATGACTTGACTTGTCTCAGATCAATTATTTTCTTCTGTTGTGTTTTTTTTTTTTTTAATATGAACCAAAATATATGTATAATAGATTCTTATTTGCACGTATTCCCAACAAACCCTTTATTGTTTGCTAGTTTGGGATGTTTTAATATCCATCTAAGACTTACCATCACGATCGATCAGCTAAAATAAGACTTGAACTGTTCAACATTATAGCTTTTTTGGAATTATATTAGATCCAGTTTGATTACTTATGTTTAATTTATAAGCTTTATTAAACAATATATGGATTCTCAATAATTAAAAATTTGTAGATGATTTCTTTGATCCAATACAAACAATTTTTATAGCTAATAAAAATTGAAGTTTCGAACTCGCAGCTGATTGCCTTTCTGCAAATAATATAACAATGTCTAACTTTCTTTCTCTTTTCTTCTATGAAGCCTCTCTATATATATACGATGGAATCATTCAGACAAGCAACTTCACATATACACACACATAACAAAACATACGTCCATCTCTTCAATGGCAATTACTTACAAATCAATAGCTCTTTCCATTATCACCCAACTATGTTTCGTTTCTTGTGTGCTAAGTCAACAAAACGAAACCAAATTTCTCTACCACGGATTTTTCGAAGCTAACCTTCTCAAGTATGGATCCTCCAAGATCCTCCCGAGTGGCATCTTGGAGCTAACAAACACCTCAAGGAGACAAATGGGTCAAGCCTTCTATGGCTTCCCCGTACCCTTCAACAGTACTAACTCACCAAACTCGCTTTCTTTCTCCACAAGTTTCGTTTTCTCAATCGACGCACCAGGTCACGGCCTAACCTTTCTGATCTCACCGTCCATGGATTTCACGCAAGCCATGCCGAGCCAGTTTCTCGGTCTCTTCAACACTTCGAACAACGGGAACTCCACAAACCGAATCCTCGCGGTGGAATTCGACACGGTGAAGTCAAACGAGTTTCTTGACATCGACGATAACCACGTAGGCATCGACGTGAACGGTTTGGTATCCGTTGAATCTGCACCAGCTGCATTTTTCTCCAACAAGCAAAGCAAGAATATAAGCTTGAAGCTTTCGAGCAAAGACCCGATTCGGGCTTGGATCGAATACAACGGAGGGGAAATGCTTCTCAACGTCACATTGGCTCCTCTTGACACTTCAAAACCTAAGTTTCCTCTTCTGTCGAGAAAGATGAATCTTTCTGAGATTTTCTTGGGAAAAATGTATGTCGGCTTCTCCGCATCCACAGGAAACATAACGGGTAATCACTATGTAACTGGATGGAGCTTTAGCAGAGAAGGGAAAGCAAAAGACTTTGATCTCGCTCTGCTTCCTTCGCTTTCAACACCGTCGCCATCTGATTTTGATGACTTTGATCCCTTCTCATCATCGGATCCTTCTCCAGATTCAGCAACCGTAAATCCTTACCGCACCAAGGTGGTCATTATCTGCACGCTTGCCATCATGATCTTTATGATTTGATTGAACCAAAGAGGCAAGGCAAACACATTTGGTCGTATGATTTTTAATTGTATTAATTTCTTGAGATGAATAAATAACGGAAATCTTCATATTAAAGTTGGATGAGTCATGCACTTTATAAACCTTTGGATGAGTCAGTTTTTGTTTTGTTTCTTTTTTTGTTTGAGGAAAAAAAATTAGCCAGCTGTTGTTACACAAGTTTTTGCTTAGGGCTTATTAAATCTGTATACCCAGATGAATAAGAAACAAAATTTCATTCTCAACTCTTTGCTTCAGAATATTATTAATTAAAATCATTTAGCTTTTAACAGAACTGGATCAGGTGAAGTCAATGAGGTATCACTCATACTGATACCGGTAGATAAAAGAAAAACATATAGTGTTATATATAACTAAATTTGTTTTTATTCAACTTTATCTATTTATATATATATTTTTTTTTGAATAATTACTTCCTGGATTTGGTAATTTCAAGTTTCAGGATATATAGTTGTTTAGTTACCATTTCATTCATATATCTTTTTGTAAAAATAAGAAATTCTGAAAAGAAAAGAGAAAAAGGAAAGAAAATATCAATGGCGGGGATGATAACACGTGTATTTGTTGCGACACGATCTGATCCAAACCTATTTATATTCTTCGCTGCTTTTTTTTCTGTCTTGACCGCTCCTTACCGATCTCTGATCTCTCTGTCTTCTCTGTTTACGTTTCGTCGCCGATCTCGGCCAGATTCCATTTTACCGCCTACTGCCAAAACCTAGGTGAGCATAAAGAGCTTGAATTGTTTTGTTCTCTGGAGGCAATTTTTTTCGGGTGGTTACTTCAATGTTGCTTCTGATAATATCAGATTCCCGGAGGACGAATCTGTTTTTTTTCGCCGGAACTAAATTAAGGGGGCTTTAAAGGGGCTGAGAAGATGGGTACAACTACGACAACGAGCGCTGTGTATATCCAAGTTATCGAAGATGTCGTCAACAAAGTCCGAGAGGAGTTCATTAACAACGGAGGTCCCGGCGAGAGTGTCCTCAGCGAGCTTCAAGGAGTAAGTTTTCAATCAGACTTGTCATCCGTCGATGCTAAATGATGTAAATTTAGTATATTTAGTGGGTTCGCCAGTGTGGGTGGCTTGGATTTGTTCCAATGCTACTAGGGTTTTTTGGAATTCATATCTTTTGATTCCATTATTTTTGGAGCTTAAATGGATCTGTGTGGTTGTTATCCGAATAGATTTGGGAGACGAAGATGATGCAAGCTGGAGTCTTAAGTGGACCAATAGAGAGGTCATCGGCCCAGAAGCCAACTCCTGGAGGTCCACTGACGCATGATCTGAATGTTCCTTATGAAGGTACAGAGGAGTATGAGACCCCCACTGCTGAAATGCTTTTCCCTCCGGTTAGCTAATTTCACCTAAACCTTGAATCTGTGATTGAGAAATCAAATCAGGACTTCAATTATCAATTGTCTTGAGCGTGGTTTTGCTTTTTTGTGTTGAGCAGACACCAATGCAGACTCCCCTTCCAACGCCGCTTCCTGGTACTGCGGATAACTCCTCCATGTATAACATCCCTACCGGCTCTAGTGACTATCCAACTCCTGGAACTGATAATGGAAGCAACGCTGATATTAAAGGAAGACCCAGTCCTTATATGGTGAGCTATGTTTCTTATTCAAAATGCTGTGTACTGCTTATCTAAGCGTCTGTGTAGAATATACAGAGGCAAAAAGGATTGACTTCGTATTATTATTTTTTTCTTTTTCTGGTTGACATACACTGAGAATTTGTTCTTTATTGCAGCCACCTCCTTCCCCGTGGACAAATCCTAGACTTGATGTCAATGTTGGTAAGTACTAGCGCCTATTGTCTCAGTGAAAAGAGATGTGTCTATCTATGTTGTTTGGGATATAAATGTCTTACCTGCTGTTAGCTTACGTGGATGGCCGTGATGACCCTGAGAGAGGAAACTCTAATCAGCAGTTTACACAGGTACTCCAATATAACATCTAAATCAAGAATTGTGAGTTTGGCTTTTTTTTGTTTGGTTCGTATCCTCTTTGCAACAGTTACGTTATTGAACATTTGATTAGTACTCATTTGAAGTACTCCCTCGTTGTATATATTTTTCAAGTTGACTGTACCTGAACTATATATGTAACTTTAAATCTATAATTGGAATACGTCCAGGACTTATTTGTGCCACCCTCCGGTAAACGAAAACGTGATGATTCTTCCGCACATTATCAAAATGGTGGATCTATACCTCAACAGGATGGTGCAAGCGATGCTATCCCTAAGGTGTGTGTGTAGTACTACCCATTTGCATTTTGCGTAGCTCTCTTTAGTAAAAAAAATTGTCCATAGCTCCCTTTATCTCTTAGAAAATTATAGGGAGAAGACTCCGCTTTAGTTTCTACTTCACAAGTTTGTGAGTGCCATCCAAAAGAAGATACATGTATTCAAAACTGGTTGAGTTGCATAAAAGAAATGTATGTATATTATAGGATATTTATTCCTATAAAAATGATGTATTTAGTGAAATCTCAGTCATACATCTGATATGAGTTTCAGGCAAACTTTGAATGTGATGCATTTCGGATAACTTATGTTGGTGATAGAAAGCTCCCACGAGATTTCATCTGCTCATCATCAAAGATTCCTCAAGTTGATGGGCCACTGCCTGACCCGTATGATGAAATGTTGTCCACACCAAATGTAAGAATGCATCAGGTTTTCATTGAGTAGTCAGAGTTTCTGTTAATATATTCTTCTTCGACGAGTTTAGAACCAGTAACTAGAATCTCTAACTAACTGAGTCTCTTCTCACCACCTCCCATAGATATTTAACTACATATAACCTCATTTGACTTCCTAGATTACCTGATGATGAAGGGAAGGAGAATATCTCCTTTAGACTTTATGTTCCATTCGGCTTTACCGTCAAACATGCGACGATTACTTTTGTTAGTAATTTTATGACATTGAATTTACTTGGTTGCAGATTTACAGTTATCAAGGACCCAGTGAAGACTTTAACGAGGCCAGAACTCCGGCTCCAAACGGTAAGAGAAGCCAAACAAAATGTTTTAGAGCAAGTAAATGCATATATATCCTTAACTAAATTCCTTCCTTGTAAGAAATCCAAACGAGCACTCCTGTTGCTGTGCAAAACGATATCATTGAAGATGATGAAGAGCTGTTGAACGAAGATGATGATGATGACGAGTTGGATGATCTAGATAGTGGTGAGGATATGAACACACAACATCTGGTTTTAGCTCAATTTGACAAGGTAATGACTCTTGTTTACACAAATTTCCGGGTGTGTTTCTCTGCGCTTAACTCTTATCTCAGTAAGACTTGTTTGGTGCTGTAATTAGGTGACTCGCACAAAGAGCAGGTGGAAGTGCAGTCTGAAAGACGGGATTATGCATATAAATGATAAGGACATTCTCTTCAACAAAGTAATATGTGCCTCCCAATTAAGGTTGGAGCTATTCTGGTAAAAATAATACTAATACACGAAATGTCTACTTTTCAGGCAACAGGCGAGTTCGACTTCTGATCTTCACAATAGCAATGCTTCTAGAAAAGTCTCAGTCTTTCAAACGTCAAATGTCTTTCTTTTTACCTTGTGATTTAGACCGACCTCCAAAACAGAGACATGATTATTTATGGGAAAGTGTACTCTGGTTGGCATGTTGTACAAAAAGAACAGATTTTTCCGGCCAAAGAAGGCTTATCAACTTTGACTTATTTCAAGAGTTTCTATCCTCCACACAATGGTAATTTACTTTTCAAAGGCGGGATCTTACTTATATGTAACGTCCTCTATTATTACAGCATTTGGATTCTAAGACACTAAGACCATCCTAAGTGCTAAACCCCTTACTGTGAGTGGTCTACAAGCACGAACTTGGTTTGAAACATATTCAAGAGAGCCATCTGATTACTATGGTCGACCTTGGCCGAATATTGCCATATCTCCTTGTGGTCCATTGACGGCTGAGATCCGTTCTTCTCAGTAAATTCCACCGGAAACGTGAAATCGTGCCCTTCTGTAGAGAGAGAAGAGCGTGGACTTGGAGACACAAAGAGAGGTGAAAGCAGAGGAATCGCTGCCGCTGCAATCACATCAGAAGACTGCTGCAAAAAGGGGTTATTAGGAACACGTTCAAGATGCAGAGCCGTGGGTGCTTGCCTCTGCAGTCTAGTTGGTGATTTCGGGGACTCGCTCTTCCTAGACAACCTCACATTGTCATCCATCACGATTTCAGACTCAGAGTGTTAAGCCCAATGGGAACAAAAGCAAAACGAGATAAAGAGAGAGAGGGGGAGATAGAAAGAGTGACGTAAAGAAGAGAATCAAAGGGAGAGAGGTTTGATGTGTGTTGTCGGTGAGGACGCAAAAGGTGGGTTCGGTTATAATGGAACATGTGGAGGAAATAGGAAAGGGATGTTGTTATTTTGAAACGGTCATTAACTGAAACTAAAAAAGTTGCTTCCTTTGTTGTTGCTTTTCGGTTTACTAATGCTTACGATCCTTTGGGTATCGTTCAGTTTAGTGAAAGACCAAAACAAAGGTCAATGTCTTTTAAAGTTAGTTTTTGTCTTTTTCTAACATTATCGTAAATTTCTCATTGTTAATGACGAAGCAAAAAGAATCATATTAGGATAGAAACAAAGTCGTAAACCGGATTGTCCATGTAATTAGTATTAACGTTTGAAAGATGGGAGGGTAGGTTGGAATGTTTGTCGTTATTAAAAAACAACCCAAACCAACAATAAAGACGTTGACCTTTTTTAGGCTATGACCAAACTGTAAGAACCCAGAGGCACAAGTAAACAAAGCCAACAAGAGTGGAGAGAGTAGAACCAAAAGAAGAAAGCAACTTTTTAAAAAAGTTTAGTTAAGGACCGTTTCAACGTAACTGCCATTTTCTATTTTGCTTCACATGTTCCATCATAACTGAAGCCTTCTTTTGCGCCCTCATCTACGACACACACAAAACCTCTCTCTCCCTTTTATTCTCCTGTTTTACAATTTACACTACTAATTCTATCTTCCTCTCTCTCTCTCTCTCTATTTCTCGCGTTTTTTTACACTCATTGGCTCAATCTTGTGTCTAAATCGTGATGGAGAACACTGTGAACATGTTTGGAAAGAATATGTCCCCGAGATCACCCACTAGGCTGCAAAGGCAAGCACCCACGGCTCTGCATCTTGACAGTGTTCCCGACAACCCCTTCTTGCAGCAGTCTTGTGAATCTGTTCCTGGCTCAGCTATTCCTCTGCTTTCACCTCTCTTTGTTTCTCCCAATTCGCACTCTTGTCTCTCTACGGAAGGGAACGTAAATTCATACCGGCATGCTTCTCCCTCCAGAAAAGGGCACGATTTTACGTTTCCTTCGAGTACTACTGAGAAGAAAGGATCTCAGCTGTCATTGGACCACGAGGAAGGATTGCAATATCCGGCTACGGTCGACCATAGTGACCAGATGGGTCTCTTGAATATTTTTCAGACTAAATGCGTGCTTGTAGATCACTCGCAGTGAGGGTTTCAGCATTTAGGATGGTCTCTTGATGTTACAGAATACAAGTGTTTCTCAATAGTTTCCTTTTTAACCTATTTATCAAGATGCTGTAATAAGATATATATATATATATATATATATAGCTAGATATCTTGTAAGAAAAGATCCAGCTTTTGGGAAGTTAATTGCCATTGCGTGAAAGACATAAGAAATTCATAAAACAAGGTGAAAGTTGATGATACGGCCTTCGACAGGAAAAATCTGTTCTTTTTGTACAACAAGCCAACCAGAGTACACTTTCTCATAAATAATCATGTCTTTCTCCGTCAGTCTTAAATCATAAAGTAAAATGAAAGACAGTGGACATTTAAAGAACTGTGACTTTTCTAGAAGCATTGCTAGTGTCAAGATCAGAAGTCGAACTCGCCTGTTGCCTGAAAAAGTATACAAGGCGTGTGTTAGTATTATTCATTTACCAAAATAGCTCCAGCCTTTATTGGGAGGCACATATTACTTTGTTGAAGAGAATGTCCTTGTCGTTTATATGCATGATCCCGTCTTTCAGATTGCACTTCCACCTGCTTTTTGTGCGAGTCACCTAGTTACAACACCAAACAAGTCTTAATGTGAGTAGAGTTACATCAGAGAATAGATCCAGAAACATGCGTAAACAGGAGGGTCATTACCTTGTCAAACTGAGCTAAAACCAGATGTTGCGTGTTCATATCCTCGCTACTTTCTAGGTCGTCCAGCTCGTCATCATCATCATCTTCGTTCAACAGCTCTTCATCATCTTCAATGATATCGTTTTGTACAACAACAGGTGTGCTCGTTTGGATCTCTGACAAAGAGGGAATTTAGCAGATGATATTACTTGCTCTCTAACACTATCAAACATTTTTGTTTGGCTTCTCTTACCGTTTGGAGCAGGAGTTCTGGCCTCGTTGAACTCTTCACTGGGTCCTTGGTAACTGTATATCTGCAATGCAGTAAATGAAATTCATGAAATAACTAGCAAAAGTAATTGGGAGAGGGTGTAATAGATAATATCTCAGATCTCTAGACAAATGTTGCATGTTTGTTGGCAAATCCAAATGCAATTTATGATGAGCAGTGAGGATGGATCTAACTGAACTAAGGCATTAGAGTTTCCTGCTACTGATCTGTAGACATTTCGAAGAAGTACATATCTACTAAATGAAAAGCAGCATTCTTACATTAGGTGTGGACAGCATTTCATCATAGGGGTCAGGCATTGGCCCATCAACTTGAGGAATCTTCGATGAGGAGCAGAGGAAGTCTCGTGGGGACTTTCCATTGCCAACATAGGTTATGTGGAGTGCATCACACTCAAAGTTTACCTGCAAAATTGTGCTCCAATCAGGTGTACCACCGAGATGATAAATGCATTATTCTTGAAAGATATCATATAAGCAGCTGCTACAAATACTTTCATGATTTCATTGTTCTCATGTGAGCTATTCCAAATGCAAATGTGTACTACACACACACCTTAGGGATAGCATCGCTTGCACCATCTTGTTGAGGTATAGATCCACCATTTTGATAATGTGCAGAAGAATCATCACGTTTTCGTTTCCCGGAGGATGGCACAAATAAGTCCTGGACATATTCCAAGATATTAAGTTTTACATATATTTCAGGTATAATCGACTTAAAATATATGTACAGTGAGGAAGTACTTGAGATGAGCAATAATCAAATCAATCACGTAACTGTTGCAACGAAGATTTGAACCCAAACCAAAAAGCCAAACTCACGATTCTTGATTAGATGTTAAAGTACCTGCGTAAACTTCTGACTAGAGTTTCCTCTTTCAGGCTCATCACGACCATCCACATAAGCTAGCAGCAGGTCAGACGTTTATATCCCAAACAACAAATCGATACATGAAGTAGTGGTAAAACAACTACTTACCAACATTGACATCAACTCTAGGACTTGGCCACGGGGAAGGAGGTGGCTGCAACAGAGAACAGAACATCAGTTAATGTAAAACCAGAAATCCTATAAGATACAAAGTCAAATCACTTTTGAAAACACTTAAGAGATAAGCAGTGGCACTACACAGCATTTTTATAAGACGCAAAGCTCACCATATAAGGACTTGGCCTTCCTTTAATATCAGCGTTGCTTCCATTATCAGTTCCAGGAGTTGGATAATCACTTGAGCCGGTAGGGATGTTATACATGGAGGAGTTATCCGCAGTGCCAGGAAGCGGCGTTGGAAGGGGAGTCTGCATTGGTGTCTGCTCAACACAAAAAAAGCAAAACCACGCTCAAGACAACTGATAATTGAAGTCCTGATTTAATTTCTCAATCACAGATTCAAGGGTGAAATTAGCTAACCGGAGGGAAAAGCATTTCAGCAGTGGGGGTCTCATACTCCTCTGTACCTTCATAAGGAACATTCAGATCATGAGTCAGTGGACCTCCAGGAGTTGGCTTCTGGGCCGATGACCTCTCTATTGGTCCACTTAAGACTCCAGCTTGCATCATCTTCGTCTCCCAAATCTACTCGGAAAAAACACACACAGTTCCAATTAAGCTTTAGAAATTAAAGATTCAAACCAACTGAAAAAGATGAATTCGCAAAAACCCTAGTCACAGCAGAGCAAATCCAAGCCACCCACACCGGCGAATCCACTAAAGATATCAAATCTCAATCATTTTGCAGCGAAGGAAGACAGTTCTGATTGAAAACTTACTCCTTGAAGCTCGCTGAGAACACTCTCGCCGGGACCTCCGTTATTAATGAACTCCTCTCGGACTTTGTTGACGACATCTTCGATAACTTGGATATACACAGCGCTCGTTGTCGTGGTTGTACCCATCCTCTGAGCTTCTCAAGATCTCCTTAATTAAGTTCCGGCGGAAAACCAGATTCGTCCTCCGGGACTCTGGTTTTATTTACCAGAGGGAACATTTAAGGGTGAAATATCCAAGAAATTGCCACATACAAAATATAATAATAAAAAAAAAAATTACAAGCCCGTCACGATTACCTAGGGTTCGGCGGAGGCGGTAAGACGGAGTATGGCAGAGATCAGCGACGGAGCGTAAACAGAGAAGACAGAGAGATCAGAGATCGAGAGGAGCGGTCAAGACAGAACAGCAGCGAAGAATATAAATAGGTTTGGATCAGATCACATCACAACAATGACACGTGCCATCATCTCCGCGATTCAATTTTTTTTTGTTCGCGACATTATTATTATCTTCGCCCTTTTTTTTTTTTAATTAGATCAACCATAAATCTAAAAAAAACTCGAAAATATTTCCTTGGTAAATTTCTCCATCTTTGGTAAAAAAAATATTTCTGATTAACAGTATTGCACTATTTCTGTTCAGTTGACCGACAACAAAAAAAAAAAAAAAAAAAACAATCAGTGATCTCATATATATGATATTCATATTTTAGAAAATGTCATTAATGTTTAAATTTTTAAAACAACCACAAACGTGTTAAAAATATGTACACATCAGATTCAGATGTAACATAATTTACATGGTATTTTATACAAAAATTTCCTTATAGTGTTTTTGATACATATATAAAATTTTGTAGTATATATTGTTTATCCTAATATTTTCACCCTCTATAGGAAATTTGTCATAGTTAATATTTTTCATCATAACATAATTGGGAGTTAAAGTTTTTTAGTGTTTAAATAGAATCGTAAGAACAGTTATTAGTAAGTTTTAGTTCTGTTGATATCTCTTTCCTAAATCTAAACGGGGATAAACTTCTAAAGAGTCTTTACAATATATCATAATGTTTACTGAGCTCTTGTATAAAATATATAAGAACTGAAACTTCATCTACCTTAAGATGAGATATAAGTGTAAACGTGGATTGAGATTAGCGTTTTTCAGAAATTTTCTTCTCACGTAGAAAAATGTTGATGCCAATATTTACGTTTTCTAATTTAGGGGTTCATTAGACTAGTTTTAAGGGTCTCCCATAAAGTTTGCTTCCTTCTGAGACAATAATTGCAATGTCTTAATGATCTAGAGAACTTTAATTTGATTAAGAATATCTAACATAACTTTTTATTTTGTTTCGATTTATAAGAAGTTTCAATTAAAAAATCTTGTTTGATACATCTAAATAGGACAAGGGTGTGACTAAAAGTGATTATATTATCACTTTGTTTCGACATCTAAAAAAAGTCTTTGGCTTCAAGCCTTTAGCTACCCTCGATCAAAACGAACAGTCGCCACACAAAAAAAAAAAAAAAAAAAAAAAAAATCTGATTCAGACTTAGCCACTTGGTTCAGCAGTCTCCACCGTCAGATATCTCAATCTGACAAAATCCAACGTCTCTCTCAACACCACGTCATTCTTTTTTATTTTATTTTTCTGAATAGTATAAAGATCTGTGTGTGTAAAAATGTTTCTGACACTGTTCACTTTATTATCTCTTTGTACTTTTGTGTTTGGTTTCTCACCTGAGAAGTCTGAGTTTCTTTCTTTCGTTTCAATTTTTTTTTTTTTTCCCTGTTAAGAAGAGCATGTTTCTCCGTACGGTAATTTTATATTTTTGCAATAATTGAAAAAAAGGTTTCGAAATAAAAATCTGTAACGTGATCACTTATTTTCTGATTAGAATCCAAAATTCTTATGATCATGACATTATCGTCAGAGAGTCAAAAAGAGACAAAGATCGAGTGGTTCATAACTTTTCCATTGGATTTTTCAATATCTCGAAATTTCCTTTTTCCCGCTCTCTCTATATAATAAGAGATGAAGATATAATAATTTCATTCATTCATTGTCAGTAACACGGAACAGTGTCCAAGTACGTACATTCTAATACACACAGTATACTTACTACTAATTCTATCTTTTCTTTAACTAAGAAAAAATAGGGTAATGATAACTTAAACTTATCTTTGATACATATACACACATAGTACTACTTTTTGTTGGGCTTCATATATAGAAAATTTAGGTTAGGCAAAAGAGGGAATCTTCCTTCTATCAAAGAGTAAGAAAACTTAATACTGCCGTAAGATACAAATAACGAATAGGATATAAATAGGCAGTACTAAATATAACTTCATATCACACTCAAAAATGAAAAAAATATATGTAAAAATCCTCATAAAAAATAACACTAATGTAGACAGTACTAAATACAACTTCATATTGTTTTTTAATGGGATTTTTTCTACTGTAAATGGGTTAAGCTGTACAAAATCTAGTTAGCCTACTGCACAGGAGTTACAATAAGAAATGGAAAAAGGAGTTACAAAATTCCAATATTTCGTGGTGTAGGCAAATTTATATAATCCAAATAGCATCATGCCACTTTGTTGACCACATTATTATCATCATCAGCATCATAATTAATTGTAAATCCAAGACATTAACTAGACCCCATTAAGATATTGTTACCAAGTCTAATCACGGCTATAAAAAAAAAGTTAGCATAAACGTTGCAAAAAGCCATATGATACGACAAATAAATTAGTAAAAATAAAAGAAAAAAACTAATGTGTGTGAAAAACACTCAGATCTGTTGACCAAAACACAAAAGAAACCTCAGATCTTTGACCAAATAAATTATCATTGGTTGTTCTTATTAAATCTTTTTATTTCGTTATTATTAATTGTTTTTTTGCCAGACACTGAAAGTGACTATTCGATTTAATCCTAACAAAATAATTGTACGTCTCGACACATCGACCCTCCAGATTGTGGCATATAATTTCACTTTAAAAAAAAAAAAAAAAAAAACGTTCGATGTTTACAATTTTTTCTTCATCAGACGACACACACTTATAATTATTTATATACTACCTCTTGTAGGAGTAGTAGTAGTAGACATGACTCTGTCTTATCAAAAATTAATAGAAGTAAATATAATTATCAAAAAAGAATCTCTTCTTACAATGTACTAGTATGGAAACTTGTAGCAACTTAGAGTAGAGAATCAAACTGATCTAATCATTTAAAGAAAAGAAAAGAGAAGAGAAAGAATAAAAATGCATGAGATCTATCAACCTAGGAATCATGTTTATGCCAACATACAAGCATAGCCACACACCTTCTCATGATGTAGAACCTTCCCTTCTGTTCTTTGGCCAAGCTGCTGTACTTTTGAGTTATGGAAGATGAGCCTTTCTCTTTTTTCGAAGAGCTTCTTGACATTGAAGACGAAGAAGATGAAGAAGGCACTGAGCATTTGGTTGACGAGCTCCGTACGAATGCAGGAGCTTTCGAGGAGGAAGCACTTGTCGAGAAGCTTCTAGAGAACTTTGATTTAGACGAAGTCGAAGAAGATGAGCACGACGCAGCCAATGCATCCTTTTTCGACAGCTTCCACTTCTCGTCCATGTCCTGTGTTGCGGAAACAAGAGCTACGCTGATATAAAAGAGAGCTTCTCTCTGACTCGGATGAAGGCCGTCTCTCTCCTTTATTTATTAATTTATTCTACTCTACTTTTTTCTTTTAGTTTGATTGTGAGTTTGTGGTGATTGAGCTTTAGAAAGAGAGATAACTAGCGATCTAGAGAGAGGGAGAGAGAGAGAGAGAGAGACAAGGGAAGCAAAGAGAGGGATAGTGTTTCTCTGCTCATGTCTATTATATAGTGAGTGCTTCCAAAACTAAAACTATATACATGTGGAAATGATGAAGGCAAGATAATTATTTGAAAATAAATAGTGCAACTACTTTTAGATATGTATATTTTCAAAAAGAGAAAGAACGAATTGGATTAAGTTTAACTAGTGGAACACTTGCAACAAAAATTTACACCTAATTAAACTTTTTCAAAGCTGTAATGATTGTACAAAAATCATAGTACTAGGAAAAAGAATATAAACAAAATTGATTCTTGTGTCAATAAAGAAATAAAAAAAAATCCAAATGAACTTATTAGCTGTATAAAACAAAGTTTTTTTTTTTTTATGACAGAACAGCGAAGCATTTTCATGTTTGTTATTAACGACGACGTTCCGTATATCTTCTTGTTCTCTGAACATTTTAAACAGATAAAGAAAGAATATAATCTTAAATTTTTGTGTTATAATCATGTTTATCAAGTTTTCAACAAAGCTTAGGTTTCATTCTTTATATATATATATATATATATATTTCAGTCTGTCTATTTTTATGAATATTTGTTTACGAGTAGACCATTTGTTTTTTTCTATATTAATTCGATTACATATGCTGTTAAAACCTTCGGAAAGGTAAGACGTGGGTAAATATCATATTGATATTCACATAAATCAACTGTAACATGAGAGAGAGAGAGAGCACAATAAATTGTATGAATAAAAACTGACATAGTGGGACATGAACCACAATAAAAATTTGTTTTCTATTTTCTCAAATGAGTTGGTTTAAGAGTAACAAGCTTCCACAAAACTGCAAGATATTTTTGTTGAATCATACCGACTGCTATATATGATATATGATAAGTCCAAATGGTGACGTTCCAGTTAGAAAAATAATACTATTGATCGATCCACTACCACTAGAGTCTTAGAGGAGGAGACTCATGTAATTGCACTTGTGAATGACAAACTACATCTTTTGAACTAGAGGAAGTTGAAGTTTCTTCTTCTTCAAGATCGATGGAAGAATCTACAACACATATTATCTATCGTTGGTACAGTGACGTTGATGTTAAAATAAGAGACATGGTTTCTAATTTGTCTAGAAACGTCTAAATGCCAGTCGCGGACTTGTCTCTCGAATGAATCAGTGGTCTACGATTATACAAGTTTTTTTTTTCAAATGAAAACATTAATATCTTTTTTTTTTTTGTGTGTAAGTGGTATCATTTGGGAGTGTTTGGAGAGAAAGGAGCAGAGAGGGACGGGGGTAAAGTGTTCCTTACGATAAATATTTTCGATATCGGGACCAAGACTAGACAGCTTCGGGTCTAATAATATTCCACATGTCTTTTTTTCTTTTCTCACTTGTGTTTTCCCAAATTAAAAGAAAAGTCTGGCTACCTTTCTCGAAATTATTAACTCACTCCACTAATCACAGTGTATATTTAACATTGCATCGTACGTTCTACTGCTATTTTTCGATTGGTGAACTTTTTCATTGTTTGTACTACATCCTTTAGAGCCACAGTATATGATTTGTCGTTAGAGAGAAACGTTTAGCAAGAAACAAAAAAAATGATGAGATGTATGTATACCAATATCAATTTGTTATATTGACATCACCATGTTAATCATAGAGGATGTACCCTCATTAGATTCGGATACAAACTAAATAAAATAAAATAGTTATGATTTATGAGATTACACATTGTTTCATCTTCGGATTATAATGTTTAAACCATATCTTCATGTTTGTAATCTTTATATACATTAATTGAAGTTTTAAACAACTTGGCCGGCTTGGTATTCCTCGAACTTTAATCAGACAAAAAAGAATTGCAATGTTAAATAAGAATAAAACACTTCAATTTTGTACTTTCATCAGATTTGATTATGGAAAAAGGATTTTAATGCCCAAAGTTCCAACAAATTGTTTGACGCTTTCTAGTTTCTAACTTTCTACTATCGAATATTGAAATATGTTAACCATTCACACTCTTATCCCGCCATGATGAACTGGCTTGTAATAGTTTTTATCAACAAATAAGTTCGTTTGTGAAGGGATTTTTATAGGGTTCATATGTTCTTCCCATATAAATAACTCAACCTGCAGTTTTACATAACTCAACCTACAGTATGTAAAACTGCAGATTCTACATCTAAACTAGAAGAACCTTAGCTAAATTGAATAAAACTCGTTGTATATAGACTCCTATAACCCACACGGCTCAGTAAGAATTTCGAAAGTTACTAGGACTTTCAATGTTTTTTTTTGTCACCTTGATTTCTTTAACACACGGATGAAAGTAAGAAGGAGAAGGATCCGTGAGTCCGTAGCCTGGTGGTCCAAATATTTTCTGATCATTATAACATCATGAATTAGTCTCGACTCTTGTTGTCCTTGAATATACGACATTAAGCCAGAACTCATGACTGATGACTCTCGAGATATTTCCACTTGCGTTGTACAACTAATGCCATATAATAATCACATAGCTTCCAATTTTTCCGCAGAAAGAAAATAAATTTGAGATACGTACATACATAACTAGCTAGAAATAATACAAAGATCGTTAACAAAGAAAAACACCCAAAAAGGCAAATACTTACATACTCGATATAGCAGCCTCCAACCCGACAGAAAACAAACAAAAACCAAAAAAGGAAACACATCAAAACCACACTGGTTTCATTAAAAAGTCCATACACAAACATTGTATTGCGTATCTTACATCAGCATACATCACACACACACACACACAAAAGCCAAACCACTAATATGAATCGTCAAGCCTAGG
Organism: Capsella rubella; assembly: GCF_000375325.1. Taxonomy (NCBI): domain Eukaryota; kingdom Viridiplantae; phylum Streptophyta; class Magnoliopsida; order Brassicales; family Brassicaceae; genus Capsella; species Capsella rubella. The sequence goes on from NW_006238923.1 coordinate 2,375,000, forward strand.
CTTCCAAGACGTACGTGTGGAGATATTACGCATACATAACATAGCCGTTTTCAAACAACCCCGAACCCATTTACAACATCAATCCAGGAACGGGACGATATATATATATATATAGCATAGCAGTGGTAGCATATATAATACTAGCTAATAATAATAAGTCAAAAGTCAAAAGAGGAATCGCAATCTAAGCCGTGCAGCTAGGTTGCCGTTTGGAGGCTGCCACCACCGAGAAAGAACAAGTCAAGATCCGGCGGCTGAAAATATCCGTTCTTCGGCGGTTCCTTCTTTTCTCCAAAGTGTAGCGATCTCTTCCTTCTCACCGGAGGCGGACACGGCGGGTATGCTGGTATCCGACACTCATCACGTGTCGGCGTCGTGCATCCCATGTTGTAGTCTTCATCAACGGTCACCGTGTTTCCGTCGTAGTGTTCCATATTACTCCCGTTCTCTCGCAGTTTCCTAATTAAGAGAGTCTCTCAATGTGATTGCTTCTTTAGTACAACACTAGTTTTGGAAGTGCCGTAGCTTGTTCTGGAAGTTCCCAAGTACTTGCGGTGTAGAAAATGACACGTGGAGGAGCGTACTGCCACGTGCTAAAGCGTGGGTGTGTTCAGGTAGTAAAAAGTTGCCACACATACCCTCTCGTTTATCATGTGGCTTTTTAGCTGAAACCAGGCCCATTTAGTCAAAAAGGGATAAAATTAAGCTCAACAAGGGCCCGAATTTTACCCTCCTCAACTAACCGAACCGGTTGGTTTAGAGAACAAACCGGTTGAAATAATCCACGGAAATAAAACATATGTTGGAGTCTGAAACGCGTTGATGTCTTGTTGCCCAAGCAGCTCAAAGTTCTCACATAAATTGCTCTGTCAACAATCACAATAAAAGAAAAATCTTTTGTTCTGGGTTCTTTGATTTCTTCAGTTACCACATCTTCATCACTCCTGTAAAATTCCTTTGCTCTCTATCTGAAACGAAAGCTTCCATATTTCTCCTTTGGGTTTTGATTAAATCTCCGATTGCGGTTTCTATATATTATGCGATCTCACTTCTGTTCGTCCTGATTCTTTGACAATGATATTTTCCAAGCTCGGTTCGTCCATTGCTCGATCCTCTCGTTCCAAGGTTCGTTTCAATGTGATACTTTCTTCAAATGCTTGTTAATTTTCTGTTTTCAATTCCTTTTTTCCTTAAAAAAAAATTATAAAATCCTGGTGAAATTAGGGATTGGTGTACGGAGGTGGTGTGAGATCGGCAATTCTAAGCGAAGGGAGGCTTCGGGCGCCGCCAAACCTTGAGGCGGCGGCCAATCAGGTTAATGGTGGATTAGGGTTTCTGAGGCGGCACTTTGCTTCTTTAGCTGCTCGGAAGTTGGATACCGGTGATTTAAGCCGCGTTTTCGCTAACCCTAGATTGCGTCGGTTCTTTTCTAGCCAAAGTCCAAAGAAGAAGAGTATTCCTCAAAACCCTTGAACTTTTCATACGAAATTAATTGTTCATATGTGTTCATATGAATATGAGAGATACTTGGTACCCGTTTTGTTTCTCGATTCTTATAAGTGGCTTTTTGTGCAGACTACGAGAATTACTATCCAAAAGATAGTAAGCAAGCACCCAAGAATGAGCAGAAATCCGAATCCAAAGGTGAGAGTTCGTGTAACATTCCCTTAACTTTGGATTTCAAATCCATTTGCTGATATGCTAAATAAATCATACTACTAGTTGATACTTTTGGGAGTTTGGTGAATCATTTATCATCTTTTTTGGTTTGTCAACTATGCATACAGTTACAGGCTTTACTAAGTTGCTCGCAGTTGTTCTATTGAAAATTGATTATCGTACTAATGTTTTTGAAATACAATGGTATGGAGGAAAGATAGGTAGTTATGAAACCAATATGAAATTTGCTCATCTTTTATCCTTTTCCTGATTTATCTTAGTTTTGGCTTCTGACTTCTGACTTCTGAGTACTCAAATTTTGTTAGCTTTTATAGATTCAGTAGTATCAAGTTTTGTTTGAATTTTCTTCCTTTGACAAATTTTGCTTCTATACGGATTGTGAAAGTTTGTTTGAAGATTTTAGTAACTGGATATGTATTATTTGTTGCAATGCAGAGGGTTCGAAAAAAAATGAAAATGAAAATGTCGGGGACATGTTCACGAAGGAATTCCAAAATATGTTAATTCCTCTGATGGCTATTGCTTTAATCCTTTCTACTTTCTCTCTTGGTTCCCGAGAACAGCAACAGGCAAGCACGTTTAACTCAACTTTGTTTATCCTGGATCTATTTATCTATATTATGTTATCTATGGAATTGCGGAATCAGATAAAAACTAATTTTCGTCTTATATCTGCTGGTTCAGATTAGTTTCCAGGAGTTCAAAAACAAGCTTCTTGAACCTGGTCTAGTGGATCACATAGATGTTTCTAATAAGTCAGTTGCGAAAGTCTATGTGAGGAGTTCACCAAAAACTCAAACAACCGAAGAAGTTGTTCAAGGTCCTGGTAATGGAGTTCCTTCGAAAGGACGTAGTGGTCAGTATAAGTACTACTTTAATATTGGTAGTGTTGAATCATTTGAGGAGAAGCTCGAAGAGGCCCAAGAAGCAATAGGCATCAATTCTCATGACTTTGTTCCTGTCACCTACGTCTCTGAAATGATCTGGTACCAAGAACTGTTGAGGTTTGCACCGACTTTACTTCTCTTGGGTACGCTAATTTATGGGGCAAGACGGATGCAAGGTGGGCTGGGAGGTGTAGGCGGACCTGGTGGGAAGGGTGGCCGTGGAATTTTTAATATAGGGAAAGCTCAAATAACGAGAGCAGATAAAAATTCCAAGAATAAGGTTAGCATTTCAATCAGAATGGAAAATGGAATTACCACCTCATTTCTCATTCATGATGCTATTGGGATTTACAACTGATATTTTTTGGTTTTTGTCAGATATATTTTAAAGATGTTGCGGGATGCGAGGAGGCTAAACAAGAAATTATGGAATTTGTGCATTTCCTTCAGAACCCAAAGAAATATGAAGAGTTGGGAGCTAAAATTCCAAAAGGTGCGCTTTTAGTTGGCCCACCAGGGACTGGAAAGACCCTTCTAGCAAAAGCTACTGCAGGGGAATCAGCTGTGCCTTTTCTGTCGATATCTGGTTCAGATTTCATGGAAATGTTTGTTGGTGTTGGACCTTCCAGAGTGAGAAACTTGTTTCAAGAGGCTAGACAATGTGCACCTAGCATAATATTTATTGATGAGATCGATGCAATTGGCCGTGCGAGAGGACGTGGAGGTTTCTCTGGTGGAAATGATGAGCGTGAAAGCACACTTAATCAGCTACTAGTTGAAATGGATGGATTTGGTACTACTGCTGGAGTTGTCGTCCTTGCTGGGACAAACAGGCCAGATATTCTTGATAAAGCTTTATTACGGCCTGGCCGGTTTGATCGTCAGATAACCATAGACAAACCTGATATTAAAGGCCGTGACCAGATATTCCAGATATACCTAAAGAAGATCAAACTTGATCACGAGCCCTCATATTACTCGCAAAGGCTTGCAGCTCTCACTCCCGGATTTGCTGGAGCTGACATTGCGAATGTCTGTAATGAGGCAGCTCTTATTGCTGCCAGACATGAAGGAGCAACAGTTACAATGGCGCACTTTGACTCTGCAATAGATCGTGTTATTGGAGGTCTGGAGAAGAAAAATCGGGTATGTACTTCCGCCTTATCAACAAAATACCACTGTTTATATATTTTGTTCATTCATATTGGAACATCCTCAATAGTCAACAGGAATCTAGGGTAGATCTCAAATGTGAAACCCAACAGATCAGCTAAAGATTTCCATCTTTTTCCTCCCCCGGAAACCTGATTGTTCTGTAATTGTTTTTGGTGGTTTCATGGGCACAGGTGATAAGCAAGCTGGAACGGCGTACAGTGGCATATCATGAATCTGGCCATGCGGTTGCTGGGTGGTTCCTGGAGCATGCTGAGCCATTACTAAAAGTGACTATTGTTCCTCGTGGCACTGCAGCACTCGGGTTTGCCCAGTACGTTCCAAATGAAAACTTGCTCATGACAAAAGAACAACTCTTCGACATGACTTGCATGACTCTCGGTGGCCGGGCAGCTGAACAGGTAAATTTATCAACGTCCAACTCCTTTTGGTTGTGAAACTGAAAGTGTTATGGGTGAAGGATCAAAAATAGGGACATCCCAAAATGCTCTCTTTATTGCAAATAATCAAATGTACCAAACCAACTCAAAAGCAAAAAATAAAAGCTCAAAGGTCACTTTAATATCCTGGTATAGAGGTCAAGAATTCTCATTAGAGTGGTCTTAAAGTTTCTGAAATTTGTTTTCTAAGCTGTGAATCCTGTGTTTTGGTGGGTCTTGATTTCAGGTATTGATAGGAAGAATATCGACCGGGGCTCAGAACGATCTGGAGAAGGTGACCAAGATGACATACGCGCAAGTTGCTGTGTACGGATTCAGTGACAAGATAGGATTGCTTTCTTTCCCGCAACGGGAAGACGAGTTTTCCAAACCGTACAGCAACAGAACCGGTGCAATGATAGACGAAGAGGTCCGAGAATGGGTTGGCAAAGCTTACAAGCGAACAGTAGAGCTGATTGAGGAACACAAAGAGCAAGTGGCTCAGATCGCTGAGCTCTTGCTAGAGAAGGAAGTTTTGCATCAGGATGATCTCGCTAAAGTTTTGGGTGAGCGTCCGTTTAAGACGGGTGAGACGACGAACTATGACAGGTTTAAATCTGGATTTGAAGAGACGGAGGAGAGCCAGAAGGAGTCTGTCACGGTGAAGCCTGTGGAGGGTGATGGAGTTCCGCCACTTGAGCCACAAGTAGTTCCTACGTAGATGTTGGGCACCCAGAGTTATATTACTACTCATTGTAAATTTAATCGAAGCTCATTGCAATAACAAAACACGGTTCTGTATCTTCCGTGACGGAGGGATTGTTATCAATTTTACGTAGCTCTATCAATTTGAATCATTTGAAAGGTTCCAATATGAAAATAATTACTCTGTAAAGTGTTTTACTTTCATCACAGTATAAATGTCATTGTATACAGCAAAAGTAAAGAAAATCAAGTACACAAAACAAAAGTCCACAAGCTCTGCCTCCAGAAGAAAAAATAAAACAGAACTTGGGATTACAAGACAATCTTTAATGAACGAACAGAAAAGCTAAGAAGGGACCCAACAGGAAGAAGAGAATAGGATGCGACCTTTCCAACCTTGTAAGAACCAATTACTATCTTCATCAAGGACAAAATCTTTATGATAACCCCATTTCTTCATTTTCTTCCTAAATGACTCCACAAGCTCTGCCTCCACAGGCTTTTGCTTAAATCCAGCCCTTACCATCCTTACTTGCCATTGCTTGTAAGTCTCTGGTCTCTCGACTCTATCTACACCTTCACAAGCTATCACGTTCATCACTTCTCTCCCATAAAATTCCCCTTCGAAGTGTATCCTCTCCGGGTTTTCTCGCGACAGAGCCGCGCCAAACAAGTCAAACAACGCCGAGTAGTGAAACAGAGCTTCTTTGAACCGTGTGGTGAAGAATGGAGCGTTGAAAGATCCGTTAATCGTTGAGCTGAGGAAAACGTTTGGGTTCATGTCTCTGATTAGTTTTAGGAATCCGTCCCTCGGACAATCCTCTTCGCCTGGAGTCACATCCCGGAGGTTCTTGAACCGGAGAACTGTATTAACCGCAAGAACTTCGTTTGGTCGGATCTTGAACTCCTCTATCCGGATTGTTTCCCAGTTCTTAGATGCAATAGCATTGTATTCAAACGGAATACCAAACCGTTTACAATACTCCGTGAGTCTTCGACCCGTATCCTGTATCCTTTCGGTTGGTCGAAACCCGTGCTGCGGCAGCTCAATGCCAGTAATCCGTAGTTTCCGTAGCCCAATTTTGCTCTTTCCTAAGTGCTGTATAAACATTGGCCACTGGAAACCGTAAAGGATCCCGAAATCGATTATATGAAGAACCGAAGCACCCTTGGCAGCATCAAGAATCATCTTGTTGGAGAAGAAATATATCAAAGTCATAAACGGAGATGCAGACAAGAATACCTCGTAGGATTTAAGAATCTGTGCAGCTGTTCGTTTCTTAGAGGTAATGGAATCGTAATAACTCTGGATCATAGTTCCTGAGCTTCCTTGAAGACGGGCCTCAAGCGCATTAGCGAAGAAATGAGCTACTCTCTGAGATGCATCACCAAGAGGTGAACTTTGCTTCCTTATCTGCCTCAGTAAATCATCAGCTGTAATCTTATCCCCTGCAGAAACTGACTGTGCGCAAAGTGTTAGAAGTGTGCGGAAATCAACCGCTTGACTCTTCTTTTTAACCCGGCCGCCTCCTTTCTTAGCCTGAACCTTGCTTGAACCATTCTCGCCATCTTCTTTAATCTGCGGATCGCATTCGCCATCAAAAAGCAAAACCTTATCAAACATTTCTGTTAACTTCCCGTCTTCCACATCCACTGCATATTGCTTGCTGCTCCTAGTTTCCTCTAGATCATCATCTTCTTCTTCCCGCGCGTGATGACTCTTCCTAGTTTTAGAGATGCCGGACCAATCTCTCTCTTTTTTCACCTGAACAACTCTTCCTTTCTCAGGCTCAAGATTAAAGATCCACTTATCAGTATTAGGAAGAAACTTGCTTGCTTCCTCTAGCCCTCTCTGAAACTGCATAACTGAATCTGCATCGCTAAACATACTCCTGACAAGAACCTCGTTCGCTGGCTTCCCGGCTTGCAACATGGTTGACCCTGAAAACGACACAACACCTGAATCACCAAGATGGTTATCATACAACACTTCAGCCTCTGTAGAGTTAGCTGCTGTTTCGATGCTGACACTAGAATTGCTGTTACTACTGTTCCAATAATCACCACTACTATTACTACTACTACTAGTAATGGAATCAGGAAGATGAGACTGAGTGTGCGAGTCGTTGATCACTTGCTGCAACATCTCTTCGGTCTGTCGCAGAGCCAAGGAATCGTAGGACATAGATTGCTTCTCCGCGAGAGTCTCTTCCATAAGAAGCTGGTTTACATATTTCAAAAGGGTGTTTTCAGAATCAATCTCATCAGCTGGAGGAGAGTATTGATCTAGTGATGCTGGAACCCAATTCGAAGGTTGGTGGTATTGATCAATACGGAGATCGAAATCACTGGAAGAAGGAACACCGAAACCAGAACCAGGAATCTGATTTGGTAAGAAACTCACATCGTAATACTCGAAACCGTTGACCACCCTAGAGTAATTTTTGGAGTCCATCATCCAAACAAACAAAAAGAAAGAAAGAGAGAAACTTTTTATTTTGAATTCAAAAACCTTAATTCACTGAATTTGATACCTCTTTCAAGAGAGAGAAAGCACAGAACTTTACAAAAAGATTAAGCAACGAAAATTATGAATCAGATGAGGAGAAATCGGAACAACATTGCTTACATCTGAAGAAGAAGTGGGAAGAGTAGGAAAAGAAAAGAAAAAGGCAACAACTTTTTAAGATGTTTATTAAGTTAAAAAGGATGAAACTTTTTTAAGGACAGGTTGGTGAAGAATATGCAAATATGCCTATGCGTGAGAGCAGAAGCAAGTAGAGAGATTAACGAGATAAAAGGAAGAGGAGGAAGTTTCCCGGGAAACTCAAAAGGGGGACACAAGACCAGTCTTGCGATTCGTCCGAGGAGGTCTCCACTTTCTCTCTCTCTCTTTTGACTTGTCCATTTATTCAGTGTTTTGTCAGTCATGGGCCCAACAGGCCCATGTTTTTCTTGATATAAAAAAAACACTAGTAGTTGATCGTCATGTCATGTTAATCACGACGAACAAGTTACCAATTTTATGATGACTAGTAGTGGTCGAGGAATATATATTCTTTTCATAGTAGTTACTACAAGTGTTTGTCTCCTAATTCCCCTCATTACATTGTACAATCCATATGTGATATGTTATATCATATGATCCATATTTTTGTGAACGTAAATAACTAAATCGTACGTTTACGATTGTCGATAATTTATTTATTTTGTGTTTGCATTAAGAAAGTACTCGTTGACAAGATTTCAAAACTGAATATGTCGACGCATTTAGGATATTTAAATTTCCTTCTTTTTTTTTTGTAAGTGTATAGTGTTTTAAAAATAGTTCTAATTTGGGTTATGTACTTAGATATATTTTCTTTTAGTAGTTGAGGTCAAACCGTACAAATCGTGTATGTACACACCATTAAGTTATAATTATGTGAATCATAGAACTGATGTTTTCAATGTTTTGTAGTTGCAATTTCCCAATTATAAATGCACAATATCAATCAGGTTCCAAACCCATATTAATATATTTATATGACATGATAGCAACTCTAAAACAAATTTCTATATATATAAATCTATTGTCCAATATGTACTTGATCATCATCAACTCCTGTTTTATGATTATTAATTTGATGTAAAGTCAAAAGTGTTCTCGCACGAAAGATATATATATATATATATTACTTTGATTCCAAATGTTTCAAGTTGACAAAAAAAAAAAAAAAAGTTTCCTAATGTAAAAACTTGGTGATCAAGATTGATAAAGGTTGCTGATAGGTGGAGTTGATTATTTGACCAGTACGATTTATTATTTTTGTAATATAAGTTGCCGATGAATAACAAAGGCAATAAACAAAACACAAGAAAAAGGAAAGGACCCCTCCAGATCTGATCTCACTCACAATGTCATTCTGACATATATACTGTGAGATTCTCACCATCTATACAATAATAATTGTACTCGTACATGAAAAGATAGATACATTACATTAAATAATATACATGGATGTAGTCAGAAAGAAAAAAACTTGAATTTGAGTGGGTGTCACGTTTGAGTGCCTATACTTTTTCCCGTACCTAAATAAATTATTCAAACGAGCTGTTAGCCAAAACAAAAAAAACTGTAGTGAGGAAAAGCTCATTGGATTTGATTATTTTCTTTGATTTTTGAGATTATGTTTTTTGTTTAGTTAATAATTGTTCAACTTTAACCAAACATCATGTACGAGACACGTCGCAGTCTGCGAGCCTGATGCAGTCGAACTTTGTAAAACAAGACTTTGAAAAAAATGTAACATTTCATTCTTTATTCAGCAAAAGATTACATGAAACATATAGCAAAAGCTTATGTTGTGAGTACTACTATATCTCATATATGTTATACTCTTACACACACACACACACACACGCTATGTCACAAGTATATATAACAAAATACCCTAGTGTCCAAGAACCTAACTCTGAACTTAATCCACTCGTGTTGGCGAGAGAGACTATCAACAGAAAAAAGCCCTAGATAGAAGAACCCAGTCGCTTAGAAAGCAAGAAAGAACATCTACGAAGAAGGAACCCATACAGATGAAGCATACACGATTCTACCTTTCCAACCTTGAAGCAACCAATTACTGTTTTGATCTACATCAAAGTTTTTATCGTACCCGTTATCAATTTTCAACTTCAGATTTTGCATCAGTTCCTTATCAAGCGGAAGCTGTCTAAATCCGGCTCGGACCAATCTCGCCTGCCACTGCTTATACGTCTCTGGTCTCTCTACTCTCTCCGTTCCTTCACAAGCCACGACATTAATAATCTCTCTCCCATAAAACTCTTTCTCAAACATCAGCCTCATCTCGTTTTCCCTCGCTAGCTTCGAGTCACACATATCAAACACAGCCGAGTAATGAAACAACGCTTCTCTGAACCTCGTGACAAAGAATGGCGCGTTGTAATTTCCGCTTAGGATCGCCGGGATGAAGACGTTTGGGTTCACTTTTCTTATCAGCTTCAAAACCGCATCTCTTGGGCTGTTTACCAGAACGGTCTCATCTAGAAGGTTCTTGAAACGGAACAAAGAGTTCACAACTACATACTCTCCTTGTCGAAGCTTTAAGTCTTCGACTTTGATTGTTTCCCATTTCTGAGCAATTGCGTTGTACTCAAACGGAACATTGTGTCGCTGACAGTATCGAGCCAAGCGATGACCCGTTTCCTGAACTCCTTCCGCTGGTCTAAAACCGCGTTGAGGAAGCTCTATACCGGTAATCCGTAGCTTAGGTGAACCACCAGGTCTGAGCGAGAGGCGATGAATCAGAGCAGGCCACTGAAAACCGTAAGATATACCGAAATCTATTATGTGGATGGTGTTGGCGTTTTCAGTGAAACGCATCATGCTGTGGTTAGCAAATATGATAGCAGCTTTTTTGAACGGACAGACCAACATGTATGTCTGGTAAGCCTTCAACATATCTGCTGCAGATGTTTTCTTTGAAGATAAAGCAGTGTATATCTGTGTACCGGTCCCAGCTAAGCGTGCTTCAAGACTATTTGCAAAATAATGAGCCAATCTCTCGGACCCGTTGCCTAGAGGCGAAGAATGCTCCCGTATCTGTCTCAGCATTTCGTTGGCGGTTCTACGATCATCCACTGATACAGCTTGTGCACATAACACCAAAAGAGTCCTCAAGTCAGCAGTTTCTTTCTTAGCATCGTTACTTTGACTAGTAGCATTTGATTTCTTCCCACGAATCTTTGCTCCATTTGACTGCACCCCAACTTGCTGTGTCGTCTCAACTTTTGCTGGAAACTTCTGGTCAAGAATGCATACGGGTTTCCCAGTGCTACATACCAAGATCTTATCAAACATTTCAGAAAGCTCGCTTTCCTCAACATAAACAGCTGATTGCTTGTTACTTCTTTCTTCAACAGAATCTTCATCATCGTCACGCCAATGAGTTTTCTTTCCAGTCAATCTGTTTGGGGGAGGAGCAGAGCTATGATGTTCTGTCTCATCCTTCTTCTCTGTCTTGACAAAAACCTCAGAACCATTTTCCTTGGAACCTGAGTCTCTGGGGATGTAACTATCCACATCGATAAAGAGCTGAGAAGATTTGGGAAGAAACTTACTCGCTTCCTCCACCCCTCTCTTGAACTGCATAGCTAAATCACTATCTTTAAACATATTCGAAACCAAATCATCGCCAAAACCTGACCTGAAAACCGCACTATTACCACCACCACTGGTGACACTGTTAGATCTAGAAGTGGACTGGAAAACAAAATTACTCGGCATGGGTGTCTGCAACCAAGAAGATCTACTCTCTAAACCATCGACACTCCAGTGTGAATCAGAGGAAGTGGTAGTGGTGGTGCTAGCGTAGTCACTAAAGGCACCACCAGAAAAAGAACCGTCGGGGCTATCGTTAAGCAATTTCTCAGGATGGTCCACAGAAGAAGGGTATTTCTCGCCAAGGGCCTCATAGAGAGATTTCTCAGCAGCTTGAAGAGCCAAGGCGTCATGAAACATACAAGGCTTCTCTTCCATGTCCTCCTCCATAAGCACTTGGCTTATATACTTCAAAACCGAATCCGAGAAATCAGCATCATCAGACGGAGATGATAACAGATCTCCTGTTGCAGCTTTGTCGTCGTTCTGGGGATATGACTGCGGAGGAGGGTCCATGGATACGAAATCTAAGAAAGGCTCATCTAGATAGAATCCATTAGCTAAACCTATGGTATTGTTCGAGGCAGGCAAATCAAACTCGCTAGTGAAATCGTCCATGGATCCAGGGAACCCATCCGGATAAGAGCCCATGGATCGAACAAGAGCTTATGTTCTCCAGAAATCAAAACCCAAAATCCAAAGTCGTAAAAATCAAGTAAAGGACGAAACTTTATACCTGATCAATCACCCAAAACCAGACCACCGGAGATGAGAAAAGAGAAGAGAGTAGAAAAGAAAAAAGGAGGGAGATTAGAGAGAAGAGAGCAAAACCTAGTAGTGGGAACGATTGAGAGATTCGGCAACAAGATGACAAGGAAGAGCCTGTGTACGTGGTGTGGTCTAGAGAGACAGAGAGAGACTAGAGAGAAGAAGAAGAAGAAGCAAACGAGAGAGAGAGAGATAAGAACTAATTTAATTGTTTTTTCACTCGATAGATAAGATAAAATAAGTATTTGGCCTTTTTTTTATAAATTCCATAAAATTTCCCTATCTAATTTTAATTTGAAAGTTTAATACCCAATGTTATTTGATTGGAAACAAAATGCATGGTTTATTAATTTGTTGTCTATTAATATATCAAGTATATAAAAATTGTTGAATCGAATAAACCGCTTAAGAACCGATAATCGGATTGACGGAATCACTAAACCGGGGTTAATAAAATTACACTAAACTTAGGGTTTATCGATCCCAATTCGATTTGAGGTAATAGCAAAAGACAATGTAGCCTTTGGATAACCCCAAATTACCCGTGTGTTTAGGGATTAGTGATTTCGTCAACCTCGGTTTAGTGATTCCGTCAATCCGATTAAGCGGTTTATTCGATACGACAATTTTTATATAGTTAATGTATTAATAGACCAAAATTTAATAAACCATGCATTTTATTTCCAATCAAATAACATTAGGTATTAACTTTCAAATTAAAATTAGATGGGGAATTTTTATGGAATTTTCCTTTTTATTTTTTTCCCTCTTATAATTTAAGTGTCTGAAAGGAATCTTTCCGGTTCCGGACAATATGCAGTAATTCTTTTTTACTATTACTACAAAAAGATTGTTTAAATTATATTATGAAAATAATATACATATATTTTTATGAAAATAATATACATATACTTTCATAGAAAGATAACGTAATAAGTGTTTAAATATAATATGAAAATAATATACATATACTTTCATAGAAAGATAACGTAATAAGTGTTAAATATGGAACTGATCATAAAGATCACAGCAAATATTTGTAAATTGATAATTCTTAATACAGTAAAACCTCTATAAATTAATACTCGATAAATTAATAATCTCTATAAATTAATAAATTTCCCAGGTCCCAACTTGGGACCAGTGTAATTTTAGACATATTTCGATAAAATAATAAGATAATAATTTTTTTGAAAATCCTTTGTAGATATATAGTCCCATCAATATTATAAATTAATAATTAGGTAAAATTTTCAAAATATATGTATATATAGACACATTAGTTTTTGTTATATTTTATTTATAATATTTTACTATATGAAAAATAGTTAGCATTATCTTTTAATACATAATAATTTTTATTTTATTTTTAATTGATTATATAAAATACTAATTATCATGATTAAATCTTATTTTTAAATATTGTCTTAAATATTTTCCAAATTAGGAATATCTCTTTATAAATTAATAATTATTAATTTATCGATAAATTAATACCTCTATAAATTAATAGATTTTCATGGTCCCAACATTATTAATTTATAGAGATTTTATGTAGATGGAAAATTAATCATTCAACTTTCTTTTCCCAATTTTAAAAATTCAACTCAGTACCTACCCACTGTTCTTTGGTTGACCGGTTTATGTCGAAAAGTAAAAAGTTAATTCCCATCATCTTATTTATTACAAGGAATATATAAATAAATAAATAAAAACTTGGAAGAAAAGAAACAAGAGAGCAAACAAAAACAGAGAAAAACAAACACCCAAGACGAAATTGAAATTGTGTCTTATGAAGAGGATCGAGCCAATGACGACAGACGAAGCCAGAAAGGTCCGTCTCTTTGGATGTATGATTGATGATTGACGGCCTTCGTTGGTGGGCTACTCTCTTGTTGCTTTCGGGTTCATTGACCGTTTCTCCAATCTTGAAACTTACTTAAAGACTTGAATCGTTCTATTTATTGTAGTAATGCCTAATAATCAATGAACAACTTGGACAACAAATACTAGTCGGACGTAGGAACTATGAAGTGACAAATTTTAAATAATCTCATACGAAAATTAGACAATAATAACTGATCGATCATAAGAGATTCATAAAAAATGACATTATCGGAAATGAATAGTTGATATTCTTATATTTAAGCTTTATATAGTTATTAGATCTCACTGTCCTTTAACATTGGCCTAATCGTAGCCACATGCATGAACACATCCAACAAAAAATAAAAAACACTTTTTCTAACCCGCAAAAACAACGATGCTATCAAAACATATATAACGCATATAGGTGTCGACTTTTTTGATAAAGATCTGTAACAAGGAAAGTGACATCTCCAATTATATATCTCCATTGATCGATAAGATCCTAAAGAATCTTCCACCATATATACTCTTTCTTTCTCTGTAAGTACTGTCCAAAAAAGTGTGTGTTAGCCATTGAGAAAAGTCGCATAGCTATTACCACAAAAGGCCAAAGTGAATAATTATTGGTACGTATGTTTTGTTCCATTTCTTCTTATCAACTCAACCTTTTTTTGTTTGTCAAGGAATCTTGTCTCAAGTCCCCATTTGTTTTGTATATATCACAGAGCTATATCTCTTGTTCCATCCTTCCAAATGTAACCTTCCTAAGAAGTTACAACTTAGGGACTGATCAGCATATATCTCTGTTTCTCCACATCCTAATAGTATCTCTATTATTAATCTAACAAGTTTCAAAGTTAGATGATTTTTGAATTTTCATGATATACATACGAGCGATTTGCTGACAAACTCATAATTACGAATAGCTTGCGAGACACTCTTTGTGCGGATTCTTCATAAAAATAAAAACAATACACCAGAAAGATCTCAGGAAGAAACCTCTTATTATAACAACGCTGTGTGACAATTACATCAGACTTCACATATCTTCATCTCTATCTTCTTCTTCATCACAATCCATTTCCCTTTTTTTTTTACATTTGAATCTCCTCAAATACATAACATAACAAAACAAATAAACAAACAAACAAAAGAATGTATATATGAAGGAAAAAAAAATATTCCAGGTTCATCCCGCTAACGTTCATTTTTCACGTCGCAAAGATAACATTTGTTGTTACCCGGTCTATAGACCAAGACTGGTCTCGAGTTTATGGGGTCCTTCTAGCAACTGGTGTTTCCCCTGTTGCTGGGACCAGTAGGCATGAGCCGTTAGTACCCTGTCTAAGAGCTCCTGTGGAACCGGCTCACCTCTCCTTTGTTGCGGTGAGATTCTTGCCGTGTGCACCAGCGTCTTCCATTTGTCCTATTTATTATTCACATCAAACCCATGTTACTTCTTGCACAATCAAAGTATACCTCATTACTGCACCTACCTGGTGAAGGGACTGAGTTGTAAAAGGAGAGGTTTTCATCTACCTTCAAATCAACGTAAGTCCGGTGCTTAGCATTATCAAAAGCTCGCAACTTTACATCACGCCACCTGCAGATAGATGTGCCCAGGAATATTAGAATTATCATGGACCTAAGTACTGATGGAAATTAAGTCTTATACTTTTGGTCTAACATAAAACATTTTAGTTACCTTCCGGTGCCAAGTCTCTCCACAGCTTGAACAAGGGCCTCTACTTCTGCAACAGAGAAAGGTCTACGGATTCTGCGCTGTGCCACCTCAGATCGCTTGGTTTTCCGAGGTGGGACTACGGTCAAAGCCTGAGCATGCAGAGGAGGGACTGGAATCAGGGCTCTGGAGTATATGGTTTTAGCCCTATTTGGTGCAGAGGGTTTGGAGTCAAGGTCACTTTCTACAGAATTACTCGGTTTAGCATGCTTCCCCGGTGATGGGAGACACCTAGTGTGATCCACACAAGTTCCGAAAAACATCAGCAACATAATTATTTTCTACACCAAAGAAAAAAGAAGCAAACACTGATCTCTGGAGTGACACTGACCTTGGTAAAGTGTTAGGTACATTACAGGGACGCACAGAGTCAGAATTATCTTCAGGAGGTAGTGGTTTAGTGGATTGTGGAGGATTGGGCTCAAAACAAAACCCTAAAGTATCTGAAAGAGTGTCTAAAGAGAGTCCACTCTGAAGCAGCATTTTACTGTCGTCTCTAACCTTTTTCCCATGAGCAAGAACACCTATGCGTAATCCACCTCCAAGTATCGAGGTCACAGCTTCCAAGACTGTCCTCTAGAGAAGAGGAAGTAAATTTTCATCATTATCACCGGACACATGAATGACCCTTTCAGAAATTTCTAAGTCAAAGATCCAAACCTTTAGTGAACCAACAGTTGCTGTCTCTGGAATCTCAATGAAAAGTTCAGGAACTCTAAATGACTTAATTCCAAGTTTCACTAAGCACGGCAAAGAAAAATGAACTCAATCAAATTACAAATCTCATGAGTGATAACTGATAAGAACATGAAAAGCTTCATAAAAACATTTACCGTGAGAATCTCTTGATTGCAACGCTGGCTGCTTCTGGCAAGCTATGGAAGATAGAAAACCTGAAGCTGCAGAGAACAATGCTCAGAGTTAATCATAACGTGGTTTTGACGTTGAAGTTCAAATGACTAGCTTTTGGTAATACCCTTTCGAGGTGAACCAGAAAGGCCATCAGTTTTAGCAGTTTCTTCGGATTGTGATGCTGTATAACCATCAAAGTATCTTCTTTTTTTAATAGGAAAGTTCCTCTCTGATCTTAGGCTTTTGAGACAATGTTTCTTGCTGTAGTAATCATGCTTCATGTCCAAGTCTAAACATTTTCATTGATAAGGCCATAAGTAAACCAAGACATCTTTAAAAGAACATATAACTAGTAGCCCACAAATGGTCCATATATATGTTCACCTGAACTAGTTACCGTTGTATCTCTTGGCTTTGGAGAGACTTTACAATACTTTGAAGCCAAAACTTTCCTTATTCTTCTATCTCCAATACGCAGAGTTGACCTAAATGATTTTGTTCTGTAACGGGCTGAGAAGTTTTCGTCATCATCATTTCCCTTACCATGTAAATCTATATCATCAGAGCATGCTGAAGGATTTTGAGGAATTGGTTTCCTGAATCCACTACCTATATGATTCTCATCCTTGGCTAAAACATTCCTTGATAACTTTGCTTCAAAATTTAGCCCCCCAAACATTGGTTTCTTATCGTTACACTCTGACCTATAGCAATGATCACTATTGTCGATCTTGGTGTCCTCATACACCAATCCTTGAGTTTCAAACTTCTCAGAAGAATCAGAGGTTATACCAGAAGAAGATCCAAAATGGAACTCTGTAAGGGGACTTGGAGATCTATTAAAACTCTGAGTTTCATGAGATTTTGGAAGGATCTCAGAGACAAAAAAGCTTCTTTCAGGATTATTATTATTATGATCACAATTAGTAGTCTCTTCTTCAACCATTAGGTCGCCGCCGTTAAGCTGTTCTGTCTTAACTGCACACTGATCGTCATTATTACCAGATGCGTTGTTACTTGAGGAAGAAGAATTCCCACCTTCAAGAAGCAGTTTTCCAGCTACTGCAGCCAACAGATCGAACGACGATATTTGATGGTTTTCGCTTTTCTTCTTGAAAGCACTCTTCTAGACAAAACACAAAACATACATATCAGAGGAGGGGAAGATTGGAACATGAAACCGTTATGAGAAACACAAAAGTGAAGAAATCTCTTTTATTTACTCTTGGTGATCTAGCAGCTCGAGGTGTGTGAGGCACCTCGTAGCCATTGAATCCATAATCGAGCCTCTTTTGCAACACCATGATTCGAAGAACATTTCAGACATTCAGCAAAAGGAAGGCATCTTCACGGATTACAAGATCACCTGCAGGAAAACAAAACTATGTTAACGAGTCCAACAATGTATTAGAATTTTCCAACAGATCTATTTATATCATCCTGAGAGATATCTCTTTTAAGTTAAACCTCGCTAGAACCCAATAATTTTCTACTTGCCAAGATTAAAAGCCTCACTTGATTAATTAATGATTGTAAAGAAAGAAAAAGAAACAGAGCAAGAACTCAGACCAGAATATCTAATTGGCAAGAAAAATAAATGAAAACCTAAACATTAAATTCATGAAACCAAACACAGTTATGGTTCTTAGGAAACACATCGAAACCCACGTTAAATAAAAATCCTTCCTTTTATTCAGGTTCTAGAAACAGGATTCACCGCAATTCGAATAGCAGATCCAAGAAAACATCAAAAAATTCTCACCTTTTCGAGAAACAAGGCAAATGCACGAGGATCAGAGAAACAAGAAGAATCAGCAGACTGAAATAAAAATGTTTTCGTTTTCAATTTTCACATCAAAACCAAAAAAGAAAAGTCTCTGTTTTTGTGTTTTTGTGTTTTTATGTTTTTCTTGGTGGGAAGGAAAATGAAAAACCCCTGTAATGTGGGAAAGGAAGAAAAGAGAAAGAAACTACGGAAGGAGAAGAAGGGCTTAAACCCCTGGTCTTATAACGAACGAGTAGTAGTAACAACAGAGGAGGACGTGTCCGAAAGAAAGAAAGAAGAAGAGCGAATAACCGGCTATAACCAGTAAACCCCACCCTGAAGACCTGTTCTTCTTCTCCCCTTGTTGGGTCACCCACCACTCCCCCCCTGATTCGGACACGTGTTCTCTCTGTCGGATCGTGCGGCCTTTTTTACCACACACGAACTTCGACAAAAACGTTCAGTCACATATGCCATGTAACCTTTCTTTTTTTTCCTTTTTTTTTTTCTTTTTCTTAAGTCCAAGCCATGTCATTCTCCTTTTTTCCTTTTATTGTCTTTTTCAATTTTCCTTTTATTTATTTTGAAGGATCCCTCTCTTATAAAAACAAAAAGAAAATTAGTTTTGATAATTTTGTTTTCCAATGGAGAAATAATATTTATTTATCTGATGCAAAATACGTAAAAACCTAAGGTACAATACAATATGTGGCAAGATAAGCATCCACAACTTAACATTTAGGTATAATCATGAACGTAATTCAAATGAGAGTTAATTCCGTAGCATGGGATGAAGTTTTAAACATAAGCACATTTAAAGATTTGACTACAACCTTTGGAGAGTGTCTTTCGAAGAGAAATATAAAGATAAAAAGACTAACGAGCTGAAGGAGTATCACTGATGGAAGTTATGCTGTCTACCAAGGACTTTGTTGAATTTGAACCTTGGCTCCTTCGTTTTCTTAAGTTCTCATATATTTCCAAACACTCATTTAGTTCATGAGCAACCCGAGTCATGTTTGGCCTCTCTGTGGAACAAGGGTTAATGCACGACATCGCTAACTCAAGAGCTTTCCAAGATGAACCTGTGTCGTAATCTTGATGGAGATTCGGGTCCATAATACTTTCAATATCACCATTTGATATCATAGATATTGCCCATTCTACAATGTAAGACTTATCACGCGATTGTTCGATCACGTGTTGGCCAGTGATTATCTCTAGTAACACAATCCCAAAGCTATAAACATCACTCTTCTCTGTTAACCAATTCTTTTTGTAGTATCTGCAAGATAAGTAATTGAAGATATTTGAATTTTCCATACTAAACAACTTGACGACTAAAATGTGATATGAACTAAAACTTACTCAGGATCAAGGTATCCAAGAGTTCCCGCAACATTTGTTGATACATGAGTTTGACTCCCCACTAGAAAAGATCTCGAAAGTCCGAAATCAGCGAGTTTAGCTTCAAATTGTCGACCTAGCAGTATATTGGTACTTTTCACATCTCTATGAACCATTGGCGGCTTACATCCAATATGCAAATATTCAATTCCTAGTACATAAAATCTTCATATGTTAACTATATATCACTAAAATATGAATTTTAGAAGGCATATGGAAATATCAAATATAATTGAGGAAAAAGTAACAAAAATTATACATACCTAGCGCAGACTCAATAGTTATCTTAAGTCTACCCGACCAGTTCAAAACAGAGCCACCACGTTTTCCTGTCAAAATTCACAATATGGGACATAAATCATTAGAAAATTTTAAAAGCCTAAAATATCTGTGTATCATACTCTAATGGTACCTGAGAGATGTTCCCTTAAGTTTCCGTATTCCATGAACTCGTAGATGAGAGCCAAGTCATTTCCTTCATCACAGTATCCGACGAGGCTTACTAAATTCACGTGGTGAACTCTAAGAAGTAGTTCGACCTAACAATCAACAATATGGTATAATTCATGAGCTTAAGATTGTCCAAAAAAAAGTAGAAGATTGTAGTGTAATTAAGTACTTCTGTTTTGAATTCCTTGTAGCCTTGAGTTGATGATTGAGAGAGAACTTTGACAGCTACTTGCTCATTATTGAGGAAACCATGATAAACAATACCAAAGCCTCCTTTACCGAGAACAACTTTGAAGTTACTAGTCATTTCTTTGACCTCTGAATACGTAAATCTTCTATTTTTCATTTCAAGTGATGGGCGCATAACTGCAGAAAATAATTGTATAGATTGAGATTGCATACTTCAGTAGGATCATATATATTTATATTAACTACCTTTGCGAGTTGATGACCTTCTCCTTCTGAAAATGAAGATGAGAACCAACACGATAATAACAACTGCCGCAGAAGATATAGACGCAGCAACAATCGCCACCAGTCGGGATCTTGGTTCGCTTGATCCACGCGGCTTATTATTTTCATCGACACTAAAGAGTGAAAACGTTATTGAAGAAATAAATTATCAAACGAGAGTGGATTAGTAATCAAAATTAAATAAGATCGTCTCAAAGCAGAATCTTACTATAGCTTTAATCCATCTTTTTCTCTTTCCAGAAGGGCTTGAGGAACAAAACCTCTAAGATTGTTTCCTCTAAAGTTTCTGTATATGTATGTGGAGAAATCATAAGAAACTAATGTAGACAACACAATAGGTTTTAGATAACTTACATGACCAACAACGATTTCATCTTGGCTAGAAATTCAGGCACCTCTCCAGTCAAGTTGTTATTTGATAAATCCCTAAAATTTTCCAAGCGATAGATGTTAACGTAGCAATCCATATAGAGTTTCTTTTTTTCCTTTCGTTCAATCATGTACGTAGATACCTACAATTCTCGAAGCAGACTTAGATTTTGTATGCTAGGCGGTATAACTCCAGTTAATCCACTTGAAGATAGATCTCTGTTTTGCATGACCGCAAAGACATATCACATAAAGATGCATTTAGTTTAATAACAATGAATAATATGAATTTCCTTACAACGCTATGATTCTTGGTGGAGTGGAGATATCAATAACGTTGCAGCTTAAACCATTCCATGAAAACTGTTTAGGGACACATGGATCACCCTGCCAGCTGATTCGACTCAACTGATAAGTAGATTGAATGTTCTTGATAGCATTGACTGACCAATGTACGAGCAAAAAATAAAATAAAAAATTAAACATGTGGAAGAACAGAACTTATACGTTTTATATATACATGCATAAAACTATACGGCTACAATATACCATCATCTCTATTCGTCTCTGATTGTGGAAATTGTATGACGCTAAAAAGCTCTATAGCATTCAGTAGAGGTGGTAGATTCGATTTGGGCGTTTTTGACAGCTTCAGAAGACATACCCCTCCCTCGCATTTCAGCGGTGCAGGGTTAAATAAAGTGTCTTCTTCAAAGTTCATAGGACTATAAGAAATGTAAACTTTACCATTGGCCGCAATTTCGAATTCCCTAGTTTCGTTGGGTTGCAATCTTTGGATCTCGGCGAAGTAAAGGTAAATATACGTTTCGTCATCAGAGGCTTCCAAATTCCAGGTAAAGGAAAATGGTTCGCTGACATTAGTGGGTATGGCAGCGGTCGTAATTACATCTCGTGGCGCGTCATAGCCATCAGGAGAGCCACTTACATTCAAGGTTGTGTTTATATGAGTCCATTCCTGTTGTAAGTATGGAGTCCAAACACGATCATAGACATCTTTTGGATAGCTGCCACAACCAAATTATTAATTACTTTATACCAATAAGCCAACACTGATGTAAATATCAATAAGCCCAAAAAAACAAAAAAAACACACATGGTTATTTTATAGAAGAGTCTTATGTTGTTGACATACCGTATTATCTTGTCTGAATTAAGGAAGTAGAGGTGCGCAATATTCATCAAGGAACCGGTTCGAGTAGTATAAGTATCATATCGCAAGGGTCTCAACTCTATGGCTGATATCATTGGTGTACTCGTCCCAGTTTTGACGAGACATATCTCCAAGATGTCTGACTTGGTGATGTGAATGATCTCCTCGACAACTCCATCACCTATGCCAGATATTAGCACATCTACGCTTTTCCAAATATTAGGACCGAGATATAGGTCGAATCTTGGAGAAGTATTAAGACCGTCATAGTTTCCGTATAAAAACATAGTCCTGATTAGATACTTTGTGCCTTGCTTCACACTCAAACTGTAGCAGTTTCTAGTTCCATCCGGGAAGTATCTCAAAACCTTGAATGGCTTCCCGACAAGGTCTGTCTCTGCGCTAATTTTGATATTACCAGTTTTTCCTCCTCGGATGAAATTGACATCAGATATGTATGTTAAATTGGTCAATGGTTCGTTATAAGGAGATTCATTAGAAGGTAATCCACAGTCCAAACTGATGAATCCTGGTAAAACAAGATTGTAAACTATCCGAACAAGATTTCTTGTGTGTTTATTAGATTAAAAATTGTGTAAAAGACAATAAAAATACCTTGTTGATTTTGAGACTTAACGAAGGATATAATGGAGAAAGTGGCACAAGCGAGTAGCAGAAGCTTGTTACGAGTCTCCATTCTCGATTCTGGACTTAACTGCTTCTCACTTCTAAACAAAACAAAAACTTAAGGACAACCAAAAAGTCTTTACATATTTTACTAGGAACTCCTTCTGCTCTTATGAAGTCAAAAAGTAGGCAGTTGACATTGCCAAGTCTAACATCTTGGACATATGGAAACGTCACTTCCAAGCTATCTTAATGTAAGTGGCAAAAAAATATATATACAAAATAACAGTCTAAGATGGAACGAGTAATATTTAGGAAGCTGTCAAATAATATATGGTTCATTCCACCACTCCGAATCAACATTTAAATTTTTAACTATATTAAGTTGGACAAGAAATTCTCAAAGCACATGATTAAAAAATGAGTTGATCATAACGTTTTAGGTTACGGTTTACGGTATGATGTAATTCTAATATTAAACTTGTATTAGGCATTTTGTGATACTAAATTTAATTTATTCATTTAATTTTTAATAATTAATTAGATTTTGTTACAATCTCATCATCTAAACATTTACAACTAACCGTTTCAGAAATTTCAGCGTAACACACTTAAAAAGATTTTATAGTTCCACTTGAAAAAGTATTTTAACATATAACATAAAATTATGAGAATTTAGCAGCAATAACCAAAAAAAAAAATCTTTGTAACCATCAAACCCTCATACTTTCTATATTTTCTACAATATATACTACTCTGTCTTTTTCACCACCACCTCTTTTATCACCTAACACCACCACCTCTACCACCATCACCACCACCTACTCTCTTACCACCACCTTAACACAACCTTCACCCACTATCTTCAGCCACCACTTCCGACAACCATCACCTCCAACCACCTCCTCCGGCCATCTCTTCCGACCACCACCTCTGGCCACCATCGCCGAAAACTGACTTTCGACCACTACCGCCGCCACCGACCCCCGGCCACCACCGCCGGCCACCACTATCATCTTCACATGTGCCCTCTT
Source organism: Capsella rubella (assembly GCF_000375325.1). Lineage (NCBI taxonomy): Eukaryota > Viridiplantae > Streptophyta > Magnoliopsida > Brassicales > Brassicaceae > Capsella > Capsella rubella. The sequence continues at coordinate 2,398,548 of NW_006238923.1, forward strand.
TTGTCCTTTTACATTGACCAATGGTTATTCACCTAATTTATTGTATTAATATGTTATATTTTTTGTTGGTTTTTTTGTATTGGTTAGAGAGCTAATTCACCCTAAAATTATTTTACTTTGCTCGCCTATGTTAATTTGCTAGTTTTGCGATCTTGTTTCTTCTCACGCGCTCTAGTTTTGCAATTTTGGAAAATTAGCCGATTTGGAGCGAGTTATTAACACACGCTAGTTTTGCGAGTGCGGAATTTGTTTTCACGCGCTATAGTCTTGGATCAGTTATTTTATCAGAGTCCCGCTGACAATTATACTGGGTAGTATAATTTTGTACTACCCCAGTATTTTTAACGGCCCATATGTGATTTAATATCATTGCACTACCAGTTCGTTACTTCGATTCGATCATTTTTCTTACTTATGTTTTTTTTTTTATCTTGTTTACGTTACACTTTTTTTTTTTTTTGTTGCATTTACATTATATCAAACTTGGAGTCACTTCCGTACCAGGAGATAACGCTTTTTTAACACTATTCACATTACAGACTTGAATACAACCAGTATAAGCTTCAAAGAATATAGATGGAAAGATTAACGAGCTGAAGGACTATCACTGATGAAACTTACGTTATGTACCATGGACTTTGATGAATTTGCATCTTGGCTATTTCTTTTACTAAAGTTGTCGTATATTTCCAAACACTCGTTTAGTTCATGAGCAACCCTGGTCATGTTTGGTCTCTCTCTAGAAGAAGGGTTTATGCATGACATTGCTAATTCAAGAGCTTTCCAAGATGATCCCGTGTCGTATTTTCCCTGGAGATTCGGGTCCATAATTCCTTCAATATCACCATTCGCTAGCATAGACGTCGCCCATTCTGATAAGTAAGAATTTTCACGGGAGTATTCAATCGCAGGCTGGCCAGTGATTATCTCCAATAACACAATCCCAAAGCTATAAACATCACTCTTCTCTGTTAACCAATTCTTTTGGTAGTATCTGCAAGATAAGTAATCGAAGATGTTTGAATTTTCTTTACTAATAACACAAAGAAAGCATACAATGTGATATATGAACTAGAACTTACTCGGGATCAAGATATCCTAGAGTTCCGGCAACATTTGTTGATACATGAGTTTGGCTTCCCACTAGAAAAGATCTTGAAAGTCCGAAATCGGAGAGCTTGGCTTCAAAATGTCGACCTAAAAGTATATTGGTACTTTTCACATCTCTATGAATCATTGGCGGCTTACATCCAATATGCAAATATTCAATTCCTAGTACATAGAAAAATCTTCATATATTAACTATATATCACTAAAATGTGAATTTAGAAGGCATATGAATATTTGTCCAAAAAAAAAAAAAAGAAGGCATATGAATATATCAAAATTGAGGAAAAAGTAACAAAATACCTAGCGCAGACTCAATAGCTATCTTAAGTCTACTCGACCAGTTCAAAACAGAGCCACCACGTTTTCCTACCAAAAAATTCACAATATGGTTAGAAATTATTAGGAATTTTCTAAAGCCTTTGGCTTGTATCTCAAAAAATCATACTCTAACTATGGTTTTACCTGAGAGATGTTCCTTTAAGTTCCCATTTTCCATGAACTCATAGATGAGAGCCAAGTCATTTCCTTCATCACAATATCCGACGAGGCTTACTAAATTCACGTGGTGAACTCTTAGAAGTAGCTCGACCTAATTAACAATCACCATTATGAAAAGGTTTTTTATTTAGGAGCGCATGCATAATTGTCTCCGAAAATTAAATGGAAGATAGTAGTGTAATTAAGTACCTCTGTTTTGAATTCCTTGTAGCCTTGAGTTGATGAATGTGAGATAACTTTGACGGCTACTTGTTCATTGTTTAGAAAACCACGACAAACAACACCAAAGCCTCCTTTACCCAACACAACTTGAAAGTTATCTGTCATTTCTCTGACCTCTGAATACGTAAATCTTCTATTTTTCATTTCAAGTGATGGGCGCATAACTGCACATTAATAGTTTTAACACGTTCAAAATATTTCATACTTTGGTATGATCTCATATTTTTCTTTATTTATACAATTCTCTAGTGAGTACTTACCTTTCCCACTTGATGTCTTTCTCCTTTTTAAAACGAAGATGATAACTAACACAATTATGATAATGGCCACAAGAGATGAAACAGATGCGGTAACCACCACCAATGGAAATTTTGAATGGCATGATACACATAGGTCTTTATTTCCTTCAAGACTAAAGCAAATAATGTTGTTTGTGTTTATATCACAGAAAACAAGACAGATGAATAGTGATCAAAAGAAGATAACCATGGAAACGAATCTTACTTTAGTTGTAGTCCTCCCTTTTTTCTATTAAGAAGGGCTTGAGGAATAGGACCTCTAAGATTGTTTCCATTTAAGTTTCTGAATAAGTAGAAAAGTTATAAGATAATAGGATCTGATATAATAAAATTATTTGCTGTGCTTTTCCCAAAAAACTTACATTTTCAACAAGGAGTTCATCTTGGCTAGAAACTCAGGCACTTCTCCAGTTAAGTTGTTATTGGACAAGTCCCTGTAATTTTGTTAGACAAAAATGCAGGAAAAAAAATCTTAGAAATTCTGCAAAGAAAGTTTTCACTTTATCCAAATATGAAGATACTTACAATTCTTGAAGTTGGGTTAGATCTTGTATGCCATGCGCTATAACTCCATTTAATCCACTTCCAGACAAGTCTCTGTTATAATGATGAGAGACGTATCAAATCAGATGTATTCAGGTTATTTTGATAAGTTATAGCTAATAAATTTAAGTTTGCAGTGTACTTACAATGCTATGATCCTTGGTGGTGTGGAAACATCGGTAACACTGCAGCGTACACCAATCCACGAGAATTGTTTGGGAACACATGGATCACCTTGCCAACTGAGTTTATTCAATCCATATGCTGAATCTATTTTCTTAATAGCACTGACTGAAACATAAGAATAAGTTAACCTAACCATTGTGGGATTCTCATCATATATATGTCTTATGATATGCATAAAATGAAAGTACAAAGCCACACATACCATCAGTTTGATTTGTTTCTGATTGTGGGAAATCAATGGCTGTGAAAATCTCTAAAGCATTCATCAAAGGTGGAAGAGTGGACCTTGGCGTTTTTGACAACTGCACTCGACATACCCCTCCCTCGCATTTTAGCGGTACAGTGTTCGTTAGCATCTCTACTTCGAACTTCTTGGGACGAATAGGTGAGAATATGACTTTACCATTCGCCACAATTTCTATTTCTCTTGTTTCATTGGATCGCACTTGTTGGATATCGGCGACATATATGTAAGCATAAGTTTCATCATCAGAGCTTTCCAAACTCCAGGAAAAGATCAATGGCTCTCTATCATTAGTGGGTATGGCTGCTGTCCTAATTACATCTTGTGGCAAGTCATAGCCACCAGACGAATCAGTTACGTTGAGGGTTGTGTCTATATGCGTCCAGTCTGGCTGGAAGTACGGAGTCCAAATACGATCATGAACATCTTTGCGGTGCCTGCCAAATCAAAATTCAAGTATTTACGTTAGATCGATATATAGAATGAAAAATGGATTGAGAAACACTTGTAGTCTAGTGGTTTGTGCTAGGCTACTAATATTGTCCCGTGTCATAGATCCAAATTTGAAAGTGTGAGTGTGTAAATTAAGTTGTAGACGGCCAAAACAATAATAATAATAAAATGGGTCAAGTTTAACATACTTACAGTTTTGTGTTGTTAGAATTGGTGAAGTAGTAGCGCACTAAATTCTTCAAGGAACCGGTTTGTGAAGTATAAGTGTTGTACGGCAAAGGTCTTAGTTCAATGGTTGATATAAACGGCGCACTTGTTCCTGTCTTAACAAGACATATATCCAAAACCTTAGATCTTGTGACGTAGATAATCTCCTCAACAGCAGAACCAAAATCTGTTGTTCGCAGATCTAGGGTTTTCCAAAGATTAGGACCAAGATAGAGGTCGAATCTTGGGAAAATATTAAGACCATCATAATTTCCGTAAACAAACACTGCCCTGATGAGGTAATTTGTGTCTTGCGTGACACTCAAACTGTAGCAGTTCCGCGTTCCGTCAGGAAAGTATCTCAAAACCCTATACGGCTTTGTGATAAAGTCTGTCTCAAGGTCTTTTTTGATGGTACCAGTTTTGCCTCCGCGGATAAAACCAGCATCAGAGATGTAAGTGATATTGGTCACTGGTTCCACATAAGAAGACTCACTGGAAGCTAATCCACAGTCAATACTGATGAATCCTGGTAAAACCAGAGAGATACGTATCAGAAAGATATTGTTTTATAAAATCAAGTACTCTATATCAAAAAGAATCTATGTATAGAAGAAAAGAGAGAAGTAAAAATACCTTGTTGATTCTGAGACTGAACAAAGTGTATGATGGAGAAAGTGGCAAAAGCGAGAAACAGAAACTTCTTGCAAGTCTCCATTAACTACGTATGATCAGTTATCAACCAAATCAACAAAACTTAACACACTACCAAAGCCTTGAAACATCAATATGAAGTCATATATTTATGAATGTGTATGTATGTATATCTGTTTCATATTTAGTAACGTAAAGTCAACTTAATGCATACGTTAATCAGCAAAAAAAAACATGGCTAGCTAGCTAAGTAAACAGTGCTGGCAGTCTTTAAAACAAAGGAAAAAAATATGGATTGCAATATCAATATGGATGGTGATATGATTTTGCTGTCGGGTTACAATTTGAAAACAATGTGAACCAAGTCATTCTTCGTGACGATAAACCGGCGGGTCAATCGCAATAATATAACTCAAGTTCCGTGAACGAATCAAACTAATGATTTTTTTAATGAATTTGAAACATATAATTGGCCTAGAGCCCAGAGGCTTCCTATGCATTAACTTACCCATTGATTAATTTAATTTATTAAGGACCATCGTTTCCGGCTTCTATCCTAATTACGTTGGCCCAACAATTATAATGTATTAAATTTAGTGAGTTTCCCTACTATTTTAATTGTCGCAGTAATACACGCTTCTCTCAATTCGATTGCGAAAGAGGGAAAAAACAAAGAAACAAAACATAAAAACAGAAGGAAACCGAAAAACAAAAAAGACACGTAACATATTAACTCAATTTCGAAGTGAAATTGAGAATTTTAGCTAATTTTGAACAACAACTCCACAGTCCACACATCGTTCGCAAGACCGTTCTCGTGCTCTAGCCCTGCATGTATGTACGTTTGATTTCTGCTTAATTTCTTATTTTCATCTTGGAAATTACAATATATGTTTTCTGTTATGCTCTTTTTGACTTTGTGTTTGTGATTTCGTTACGTACCAAGTATATAACTCGTTGAAAGTATATAATGGAATATCCAATCTTTAAAAAAAAAAAAAAAAAAAAAAAAAACCCCAGTGACGATCGATCGACCAACATATTTTATAATTTAGACGTGAAACCCGTGTAAAATTTTATACTTCCACTTGATAAAAAAAGTCTTACACCATAATACATTATTTCGAGATTTCCCCACCAGCTAGGTTAAATCTAATTAATGATTTAATTAGTCAACCGTTTCCTAATATATCCAAATTAAAAAGGTTTGATTTGTCATGCTCCAGGTTATAAGTATTTTAGTAGTTTTGTGGATCCTGCTTTTTCTTGGACAGAGTAGGATAATGAAAAACCTCCGTGGACTTTTATTGGCCTTCCTAATAATTATGTCTTTTGGCATTCCCGATTTCGCTCAAGCACAAGATCAACAAGGTACATCTTTCTTCTTCTTTAAACTTAATTAGTTTCCAAACTTAAACACTTGCCAATTATTTCTTGTCTTACCAGGATTCATCAATTTAGATTGCGGATTACAAGCCAATGAGTCTCCTTACACGGAACCAATGACAAAGTTAACATTCCGATCAGACGCCGATTTCATCAAAAGCGGAAAAAGTGGTAAGATTCAAAATGTTCCGGGGATGGACTATATAAAGCCATACACAATTTTGAGATATTTTCCGGATGGAGTAAGGAACTGCTATACGCTTAGCGTCGTACAAGGCACGAACTATCTGGTCGTAGCCATGTTTACCTACGGAAACTACGATAATCTTAATACACAACCAAAGTTTGACCTTTATCTTGGTCCAAATATATGGACCACGGTCGATTTGCAAAGAAATATAAATGGTACAAGGCAGGAGATCATTCACATAGCAAGGTCAACTTCTTTGCAAGTTTGTCTCGTTAAGACTGGAACAACTACGCCACTAATATCAGCCTTAGAGCTACGACCATTGAGAAATGATACTTATATCCCTCAGTCTGGTTCCCTGAAGAAGTTGTTCCGCGTTCATTTGACCAATTCCAAAGACACTTATAGGTAAGTCAACCTAGCCTAACTTGATGATCAAGATAAGTTACGATCAGTTTGCTAAAATAAGATCTCTTCAGGTACCCAGAAGATGTCCATGATCGTCTTTGGACTCCATTCTTCATGCCGGAATGGAAACTGATACGAACAAGTCTCTCAATCAACACTTCTGATAATGACTATGAGATACCGCAAGATGTAGTTGCTACGGCAGCCACGCCTTCAAATGTGAGTTTACCATTGACCATTTCTTGGAATTTGGAAACACCTGACGACTTAGTTTATGCATACCTTCACGTTGCCGAGATCCAGCCCTTAAGGGACAATGATACCAGGGAGTTCAATATTAGCGTAGGTCAAGATGTTAGTTACGGGCCTGTTAGCCCTGAGGAGTTGCTAGTAGATACGCTATTCAACACATCACCTGTGAAATGCAAAGGAGGGACATGCCATTTGCAACTGATAAGAACTCCAAATTCAACTCTCCCTCCCCTCCTTAATGCTATTGAGGCGTTTACAACACTTGAGTTTCCGCAGTCCGAAACTTATGAAAATGACGGTATGCGATCAGCTAAATACGAGTAGATAGTTTGCTATACACATATATCTATACTTATTTAAGTTTTTTTCCGTTGTTATGTTAGTCGTTGCTATCAAGAGTATAGTAAAAAGTTATGGACTGAGTAGAATTGGCTGGCAAGGAGATCCATGTGTTCCTCAACAATTCTTGTGGGATGGTCTTACCTGCGAGTACACCAATATATCTACACCACCAAGAATCCATTCCTTGTACGTGACATGGTCAATGGGTTTTTAAAAAAAAAAAAATCATGGTTAATGTTAAGATCTGTGTTTCTTAATATCTTAGACTTTAAATGGGTGTGTTATCACCAGAGACTTGACCTCAAGTGAACTAACTGGAATTATAGTTCCTGGGATCCAAAATCTTACGGAGCTTCAAAGATTGTAAGTATGTCAGTTGAGTTCTACAAAAATACTCTGTTTATCAAGGCAAAACATACAATCAATTGTATCACTTTTGCAAATGGTAGGGACTTGTCAAATAATAATTTAACAGGTGGAGTACCTGACTTTCTAGCCAAAATGAAATCATTGTTAGTCATGTAAGTAACTCTGTCGGCTATATGAACACATTACCAATTTAGTATTTAGTATCACAGTATGTTGATGTTTATTTAACTTTCTGTCTTTTTAACCTAGACAGAAACCTAAGTGGAAACAATCTTAGTGGTTCCGTCCCTCAAGCTCTGCTCGATAAAGTGAAAACTGGGTTGAAACTGAAGTAAGATCTTGTCAACCATCTTTTGTCATTAAATAGTTGATGTCTTTATTTGTATTATGTCTTCACTAATACTTAATTAGTTTGTTCATAACACTAGCATTCAAGGAAATCCAAACCTTTGTTCTTCCGGTTCATGCAACAAAAAGAAAAGTAACATCATGTTACCAGTTGTTGCATCAATTGCTTCTTTGGCTGCTATTATAGCAATGACCACTCTTCTTTTTGTTTGTATTAAAAGACGCCCATCACGCGGTCAAGGTATCGGTAACAAAGTCATCAAACCAGAATCAATAGTGTTTGCATACATAGTTAAATGCCTCAGAGAATTGATAGTGACTTATTACTATTTGTGTACAGTTCTAGGTCCATCATCAAGCCAACAATCAATAGTAACAAAAAAGAGAAGATATACAAACGCTGAAGTTGTTGCAATGACAAATAACTTTGAAAGAGTTTTGGGTAAAGGAGGATTTGGGATGGTCTACCATGGTTATATAAATGGTACCGAAGAAGTAGCGGTGAAGCTACTCTCTCCATCATCAGCTCAAGGCTATAAAGAGTTCAAAACAGAGGTTTTTGTGCCACCACAACTAGTTTTAATCCATTTTGTAAGAGCTCAAGTTTATGTAAATATATCTTGTACATATTTGGATAGGTAGAACTTCTTCTAAGGGTTTACCACACAAATCTGGTATGTCTTGTTGGATACTGCGATGAAAAAGATCACTTGGCCCTCATCTACCAGTACATGGCCAATGGCGATTTGAAAAAACATTTGTCAGGTAACACATGTATATTCATATATCATCATGATGGAAATGGCATTGTGTTGACAACATCCTAAGATTATTTGACATTCATGACCATGTTGATACATGCAGGTAGCTCCATCATTAGCTGGGTTGATAGACTAAACGTAGCAGTTGATGCCGCACTAGGTTCGTTTGTTATTTTCCAGAGAATGGATATCTCCATTTATAACACTCATTTAAACCAAATTTCTAATGATCAGTAATCAAAAATGGCTTTTGGAGACAGGACTGGAATACCTGCATATTGGCTGCAAACCGCTGATAGTTCATAGAGATGTAAAAAGTTCTAACATACTATTGGACGATCAGTTACATGCCAAGCTTGCAGATTTTGGGCTTTCAAGATCTTTTCCAGTTGGAGATGAAACTCATGTGTCTACACGTGTTGCGGGAACATTTGGATACCTTGATCATGAGTAAGTCGTTTGCAGGCTTTTTCTGGAAGTCATTCACAAAAACATTCATAATCATCTCGTCTTGCAGATATTACCAAACAAATAGGTTGTCTGAGAAGACTGATGTCTACAGTTTTGGAGTTGTATTATTAGAAATCATCACAAACAAACCAGTGATCGATCAAACCCGCGAAATGCCTCACATAGCAGAATGGGCGAAATTTATGCTTACTAGAGGAGACATTAGCAATATTGTGGATCCTAAACTTCAAGGGGTGTATGACTCTGGTTCTGCATGGAAAGCTCTTGAATTAGCAATGACATGCGTGAATGCTTCTTCCCTAGAAAGACCCAACATGTCTCATGTAGTTCATGAACTAAAAGAGTGTGTCATATCTGAAAACAAGAGGACAAGAGACAGAGACACAGTGAGATCCATCGACACTAACATAAGCTGCAGTACTGATATGCAGCCCAAGGCACGTTAATCTCCATTCTTCACTTTGTTGCATTCGTTTTCTGCTAATTGTGCCACTGCATTTTTTCTTTTCAAGAACTATGTTAATGCAGATATTGTACAGACCGATGTCTTAAGCATATTTACAACAGGCAGATATGAGAGCTAACTTATCCTTATGTTAATGCTCCCGTTTCAAAGATCAAAATTACATGTTTGTCGTCCTGTAATGAGAGATGAACTGTATCGAACTGAATTCTTACATTAACAGAGACAAGACTGTACATCCAGATTCCATAGGCAGGACATGATATAGGAACTTCATGTCCTGCACATGTTTGATCAAAAACACAGACCCAAGACGTGTTTATACTTCTTCAGACGTACAGTGGCGAGGCCGATGGACGAGGATAAGCAACAACTGTACTGCCCACAGCAGTCTGCCGAGCAAAACCCGCATTCACTTTTTTGCTGACAACACTGTCACTTCTCCTACGCGTTCTTCTCTCTGTTCTATCCATATTCCCCCCTATGGCAGCATTCAGAGACTGAATGTGTTCAAGGTGAGAAACTACCTCGCTCATGTTTGGTCTCAGCTTAACCTCTGTGGTGAGACATCTCAGAGACAGAGTAGCCACTTTACATGCTTCTTCCATAGAGTACTGGTCCTGAAGTCGATTATCGATGACTCGGAATATCTTTCTTTTGTTTACGAGGTATGGTTTAGCCCACTCCACAAGGTTCCTCTCTCCAGATGGACGATTCTTGTCCACGGCTCGACGACCAGACAACAGCTCCAAAAGCACAACCCCGAAGCTATAGACATCACTCTTTGTTGTTAAATGACCTAAAGAATATGCAAAGTGATCATTCATAAGAAGAGGCCAATACCAGAAAGCAAAGATTTGACCAAAAGAATTTGACAATGACCTGTTGCAAGGTATTCAGGAGCTGCATATCCGTGTGTACCCATAATCCGTGTAGAGACATGACTTTTATCACCTATTGGCCCATCCTTGGCCAATCCAAAATCAGAGAGCTTAGCGTTGTACTCCTGCGATCATGTACCCGAAAGTTTTCATCATAAAGCTTAAAACTTTCGCAGTTCTGTCATGGCAATCATATAAAAAATGTGTAAAGTGTAAAATACCGAGTCAATAAGTATGTTAGAAGTCTTGAAATCACGGTATATCACTCTTGTTTCGGAACTGTGAAGAAAAGCAAGACCCTTTGCAGCACCAAGAGCAACTTTCAACCGGAGTTTCCAAGATAATGGTTGGAAGTACAAACCCCCTGCAACCCAAGAAAAACAAACCTTGACCATTCATAAACATCATAAAAAGCTTAAAGTTTGACCCCAGCCTGGGATTAGACTTAAGAGGAAGGATGACATACTCCTGAAAAGATGATTCTCCAAGCTACCCCGAGGCATGAACTCGTAAACAAGAAGACGGTGTTCATCCTCTAGGCAATAACCAATCAGCTTCACAAGATGACCGTGAGAAAACTGGCCAAGGTAATTCACTTCAGCCTGCAAAATCATCGAAAAAATATCACAATCATCAACCATTATAACACACACAAGAACCAAAATCGGCATATGTTAGCTTTTTTTTTACCAGCCATTCCTGATGACCTTGCCAACCATCTTGGTTAAGCTTTTTGACTGCAATAACCAAACCAGTGCCTGGCTTTGTGGCAGTAAGAGACTTCTCATCAATCCATCCTTTGAAAACACAACCGAATCCACCTTCACCAAGCACACTGTCTGGTCTGAAATTCCTGGTTGCGGATTTAAGCTCAGCAAAGCTGAAACTCTTGAGGTTTGGAGACTGTAAGATCTCACCCTCAGTTCGAGGGGTTGGTCTTACAGACACAGACGAAGCCTTACTCCCAAGACTTCCAGTATCTTTGGCGTCATACTTCGGACTCGTCCCTAAACCCACCAAACCAAAAAAGACATTAATTAGCTTCATACTTTCGTTAAATTAAACGAACTTGCCACAACACAAAAAGCCCTAACCTCGACTGAAATTAAAAAAAAAAATCAAAACTTTAAGGTGGTGGTGAACAAATCTAAGAACTTTGCCTTAACAGAGAGGAACAGAAAACAGAAGATGTGTTACTCAAACTCAAGATTCATAAGAAAAGACTCGTAGCTTATGAGAGAACAGAGCAAAGCAAAAAACACTGAAGTAAATGTGTGTTATACCTGGGCTCTCAGCTTTGACCTGAGCACTCAAGCAAATCCCCATGAGTGAGTAATTTTCAGAGAGAGAGAAGCAAATTGGACACGCTTCTGCAATGTCTCGCTATAAATAATCACACTTGAAGATAAGAAAAAGGTGGAAACTTTAAATCAAAGGGAAGCTGGAAAGTTGAGGCAGAAATAGATCAAATCGTGAAAAGAAAAGATTTTGCCAACTTTATAATCCAGACCCTCCCAATATGTATGCACCCTACTTTAAAAGCATATGACCAAGTTCATCAAATCTCTTTTGCCAATTTAAGTAACCTAACAACTAAACAAATGAAGAAGAAGAAAGACAGATTCTTTACTCACCTTTTCTCTCTTTTTCTTTTTGTTTTTGAGTTATCTCAGCCAAGAGATGGAGAAAGTGAGAAACAGAGAGAGACAGAGTAAGAAAGGCGTTGCAGTTGGGGTGGTGGCATTAATGGCGGATCGGTCCCGCCTTTCTTCTTTTTGCTTGTGTATAGCGTTTTATCAGTTTTCGAGCTTTCTGTATCTCTTTATCTCTCGAAAATCAAAATCTCTCCTCTTTTTTTTATTTTCGATTCGTTTTGGCACTAGTTGGTGTTGTCATTGCTCTCAATCGTTTTCAATTTTTTTTAAACCTTTTTGGTACTACGAAGAAATAAAGTTTATATCATCAAGTCAGAAAAGATTAGCCCTTCACACACCAGCGTGTTCTATCGCTCTCAGCCGTTGGATCTGACGTTAACGACTTAACCTTGTTGTATTTGTACTTCTCGATGTACAAACTCCACCTAGTGGGCGGGGCTCAGCTCGGCTCATTTAACGTATATCCAGCCAATTAGGCAATTAGCCATATTGGTTACATAATAAATTCTGTAGAGTCATTATTATATGTATATCATATGCTTATATGATTATGATTTTTTATGATAAATCTTTTATAATTTAGACTACAACGTAATAGAGTCAATGTTTTTCGATCATGTCCTCTCATCGATATGTTGTTATCTGAATTTGATTCCGCATTATGTATTTTACGAAAAGTGGTCATTTAATAATATTTATTTTCTAGATAATTTGGAATAAGATAATGCTCGTGAGGCTCACCAGTTTACCAGCATCTCTCCAGCTAACCCTACGTACGTTCTTAACATTTTTTTTTTGTCAGAAAATTGTGTTTTTTTCTTTTTTTCTTTTTTGGGTGTATCATGTATTATTATTAGTATTGATTGGTTCCACTTGCTTAGTAGTAGCTAAGAGTGTAAACCTTAACGTGTAAACCTTAACGTGGTGTGAAAGGTTTTTTGGAATTTCAATAATATACAAGCTAAATCCAAGAATGATCCTGGGTCGGGTCCGTTCTGTAATTTAGATTAGTCCACAATGACAATTGTTTAAGGTCTCCTTTGTTAAGAATTGAAATATTAAATCCAGAGAGAAGACCGACAAAGATTGTCATTGACTCATTGGCTTATTTATTTTCTTAACCAGATCTTGATTAATACAATTTGATTTTGTTTTAAATGATTAATTAATGCGACTTCATTGATCTGGTGCATGGGTTTGTATAGTGCTCAGGAGTGAAAAAAAAAAAAAAAAACACTTTGTATTCAATGGAAATTTATAAGGTCCACACTAAAGCCCCACTGCTGAGTTCTTTTTTTGTTGCCCTTTACCCTTTTTGTTTTGACCAGCTTTTCTTTTGTTTAAGAGTTAATTTGGTAAAGACCAAAAAATTTGTGGTCTGGTGATTTAATTCTTCTTTTTGTATCTACTATCTACTACATTTGGGGAAAACGGGAAAATCAACCAATCAAACTTAAGCTTCTGTAAAAACTAAGAGAAATTAAGCTTGAGCTTAAGCTTAATTGTCCAAATATTCAAGATGGACAGGGATACTGTTAACATCGAGGTTGAAATTGACAAAATTTGATATAGTTCAGATTGGTTATTTGAATTGAAAACTAGTTTGGATTGTAAAATTCAGAGTACGCGAGTTTGAGTATGAAAATATCTTCGGGAAATAGTTTGGGTTGATTTTCCCTGTTCTCCCACTACATTTGTATATCTCTAGTGTTCTTTTAAAACAACAGAAAACATGAAAACCACCTTAGCCCTTTTATCTTCTTTAATTTAGATGTTACATATTTGATGATCAATCTTTTGTTCGGTTATGTCATAGTGTTCACAAATCTCTGATTGTGGTTGATATAATTAAGAAGGTAAACGTAATCCATTAGTGATTAGCCACTTGAGTTAAGAAAAACGTTTCCAAAGAGATAATTAATTAATAAGGCAGCATTAAAACAAAAAGGGGATGTAGCTCAGATGGTAGAGCGCTCGCTTAGCATGCGAGAGGTACGGGGATCGATACCCCGCATCTCCATTTTTGACTTTTCTGTTTTTTTTTTGTTTAAAAGGTATGTTAAGTATAAAATCCCAATAATGTGGTACAGACACCCCAAAGAAAAGCATGATTAAAATCAGTATGCTTTGAATAAAACTTTATTAAATTCAAAGATTCATAATTACGATGCTATATAACTTAAAATTACATTTGATTGGTATTTTTTTATAAAAATAAAGAATTTGACAGCCAAGAAAAAAGAAAGGATTCACATCGGATAAAAAGATATACAGCTTTTTTTTTAGTGGCATACAAAATATTTTATAAAATATGAATTGTGAGGATATTTTAAAATATTGTCTAATTAATTAAAAAAAAATATTTACAAATTGCCAATAATAACGAAGAAACAAACAAGTAGCTCTATATAATGGGATGGGAGAACATGTCATACTGATTCCTTTTCCAAAAAGTTTCAATATATATATATATAAATATATATATATATCAACAAGTCGACTTATATATATTTGTTCTTATGATGGTTTGATCGTCCATGCAAAACAAAAAAAAAGCAAGAGGAGAGAAAAGAGTTTTGGTGGTAATATATATATATATAGCCTTTTGTCTCTGTGGATGTGACAGTGTGAACGAATATTCTGATGGTTTGACCTTTGCTGTGTTTGACCCATCTCGGGGGGACCCGGAGAGACAAAAGGTCCAATGTCCACGCAAAAGCATGTCTGCCACGTGGTCTCACGTCGGTGAACTTGCTGCTTATTTCCACCGGCTCCCAATCAAACCAAACTTACGCGGCTAGCTCTCTCTTTCAGCCCGTGACCAAGTTTGCTAGTAGCTTACTACTGGTATGACTTATGAAAGCTAACAACGTCATCCTATACTAGTCTTTACAATCTTCTCTTGTTTTATTATCAGGCCAGGCCCAACTTGTTCCAAGGATATATTAATGAAGACTTATGTCCACTCATATTGGCCCAATACTTTAGTCTTACTTCATTGCCAGTTATCGCCAAAAATTCTTAGCTTTACTCCTCTAAAGAACGACTCCCCCAACGTCTTCCACAAGTATTTGCCCTTAAAAAAACGAATACGGCCTTGTTCCACTAGTAACCTTTACTTCTCTCGCGTTTCAGGTTCGACAATACAAATAGTCTAGTGTACTTGGGGTTAGGGTACGAAGCATGTCAACATTGGTGTAGATAACATTGACAAGAGAAGGTCTGATTTCAGTCAGGGTTTATACTGTTCAACTAGTTTCAACAAACTGTATGACTCAGCATCAGGCCTAGCTCCACCAAGAACCATCCTCTTGAACAGATTAGGGTCATACACCTTGGCCTTAACATAAGCTTTGAACAGAGCATTGTACACAAACGCATGCCTATTATACTTTGCATTCTTCACCTCTTCAAACAGTTTCTCTGTGTTCTCTACATCACCTTTCTCTGCAAAACATTCGATGATTGATAGAGTCGTCTCCAGCCATGGTGTTGAGCTTCTTACGCTTTTGCTTGTCTTTAGAGTCGAACCCATTTCAATGTTTTTGAGAGCTTCCTTCATCAGTTTGGCTTTAGCACATCCTAGAGCAAGATGTCTATAAGTTATGGAATTAGGCTTAACCCCGTCTCCCACCATCTCTCGGAACACACTGATTGCCTTCTCTATCAAACCGTCCTTGCAGTATACAGAGAGCATAGAGTTGAATTGCCCAGTTTCTTTAAGTCCTCTTACGTCCTTCATCTCTAACCAGAGCTCTTCAGCTCTGTCAAGGTTCCCTACTCGCGCAAACGCTTCGGTTGCCAGCAAGTAACTCTTGGATCTAACATGATGAAATCCTCTGATGACATTCCACGTTCTCGCCAGCTCTTTTTCTTTCCCTAAACGCCCATAGAGAATCATCAATATATCCAAGGTCGACCAGTTATCCCCTGTGACAGATTTTTCTATTTCCTCAGTATAGGCTTCAGCAACTGTATACAATCTCGCAACAGCATGTGCCATAGCCAATATACAATAAGAAACCTCGTTCGGCTCAACTCCAGCTTTCTTCATACCATCAAAAGCCTTTAGCACCCCGTCAATGTTATGTTCATTAGCCTCCAGCTTCATCAAGATATGATATGTTGAGACATGAGGAATCGCCTTGTCAGCTTTCATGAGCGCAAGGTCTTTCGCGATAAGCTTTCTTCGTCCGGGAGCTGAGTTGCGAATGATAAGACGGTTGTAGACCAAATGGGATGTACGATGACCGAGTTCTCTCATCTTCTTCATATAACCTAGTGCAAGCCTTATGACACCTTGGTCTAAACAAGCAATCACAAGGTTGTTGTAAAGAAGCTCGTTCTGAAACTCTTGAGGGACACGGATGAAAAGCTTTTCCCCTTGCGAGACGCCATGAAGTTTGACTGTGAATTCCAGCAAGTAGGAGTATTCTAGCTCACCAGGACGGTAAGGTCGTTCCCTGATCACCCACTCCATCAACTGAATCAAACATACCAAAATGTCTCAGCTCAAATTCAATATTATCTTCATATAAACAAAAATAAAATAAAAAACTCATTTCGATTTGAAGTAGTCATTTCAGTTCAATTTGACAAAATCACATTGGTACAACGATCCGAGTTGCTATGGAGAGAGAAAAGATAAGCAAGTACGAATTTAGAACCTCAAGGGCACGTTTGTTTCGTCCGAGTTTCCTCAATCGGTTAATTGCGTGATAAACATCTCCACCATGAACTGGAAACCCATCTCCCATCCAGCTCTGTAACGCAGACCCAACAGTAACTCCCTTCGGGAGCTTCTCGATTCTCAGAGACAAACACTTGTCGCGCTCTTCTTCTCCGTCCGACCCGATACATCTCTCTTCAGGAGATTTCGGAGACGATATTAATGTCGTGAGAAAGCTCGAAGCTTGGAAATTGGGATGATCCAGCGCAGGCGAAGATGTCACGCAAGGTGTTCGACGTATTGCCTGAACGAAATATGCTCCTTGTCTCATCACCGCAATAATGGATCTCATTTCTTTTTTTGGGGGACCTTTGGCCCGTAAACTTTTTAGAGCCCGTTAAGTAACATATTGACTTCTATACATACATCTTTTTCGGGTCAAACATATGTTTTACTGTTGTGTCTTAAGATGTCACTACTCACTAATTAGCTTTACTTAGTTAGGCTAGTATTTTGTTAATTAGGTTTCTAATTGCTTAATTTTGTATGATTCGGATTAGTATTTTGTACTAATAATTGTGATGATTAACTTAGATGATTAAACTTATATCCTAAATATATATATAAACAGAGGAGAGGTATAGATGATATCTTAAAAATCACAAAAGTCAATACACATATTCATTTTTGTTTTTTTCTTTTTGTTTTAGGTTACATATGACATAATTAGACAATCAAACCATCACCACATAGAAAATACAAAGCAGGAAACGTCAAAAGCTTAAGAGAGTGATTACGCAACACACAATAATGTCACGTCCTTTATTCTAACACACACACACGTCTCTTAGCATATCAAACACATATTTTTTCACCAGTGTTCCTGGCATATATGGTTTTTAGACCACAATAAGTTCTTCAACAGCTACAGTTTGACCCGCAGCTGCAGTTTGATCCACAGCTACAGTTGTCGCACTCCTGGTTGTAGTTCTTCTCGCAACTTTACCACACAAAATAAAATCATAATCAGAATTTATTAATTAGTTTATATGATGAGATTTATATAAGACTAATTAATTAACCACATCTAAATATGCAAGACCGACCTGAAATATTTCCTGAGTCTAATGCAAATTTAAAATTTAAAAAAAACTAAAAAATATTGGATCTATTAAAAGTAAAAGAAGAAACGTAAGAATTTTGAAGTTGTACCATGGAGCAATTAAATCTCAAGTACCGCACAAAACCTAATTTTCCTAATATAGTTTTGATGCATGTAAGTAAAGACAGATACAAGAAGAGAAGATCTAGCTAGGGCTAACCTGCAAGAGTCACCGCATTTGCAGGAGGAGCCACATCCACAGTTAGAACCTGCCATTTCTTCTTTGTTAATTGTAGATTGTTGTAGTTTCTTTTCTTCTTTTTGTTCGGATGCTTTTGTGAATTCAACAAAAGGGAATGACCACTATTTATAGAAGAAGAGAAAGATGCGTTTTATATCCACCATACACGTGGCTTTTCTTATTTCCTCAAGTTTTAATTTCGTGTATGACATTGACAAGGTAAGAAAAAGAAAAGAAAAGAAAAAGATTGTATATACACGGGCAGGATAATTGGATTGCTTTCTGGTGAGAACAATATTAATAATCTTAAACAAATCTAATTAGAAATAACATCAACTTGCCTATTTATGTTCTTTAATCTTAGATTTGTTCTAACAGTTTCATTCAGGAAAGTAATTTGATGTTTTAATATGAGTTTCAACAAATAAAATAAAATAAGTCGTACACGCAACCAAGAGTAACTATCTCAATTGTAAACGGCAGCCGACCCAAAAAAAAAAAAAAAAAAGAAAGAGGCATGAAGCTTGCCTCTTTCATTTACTTACCAGTATGTATGTATGTTTGTTTTGACAACATGTTAATAATATTTTCATACGCGTATTATATCTATGTACATTACAATATACATATTCATAGTTTACATATGTATCCACTATATATGCTGTATTATATGGATAAAAGGAACATTATCCTAAATCTTGTAAATGTTATCTTATGCGTCAGGAAAAAAACTTAAATTAAATGAGAATTGTTGTCCTCTGTCTTGAAATCTTCCTGTATTTGGACGAGATCCAAGACACGGTCTACGTTCTATTATTTATTTATAATATCATGAAAAGCTTTAGTATGAGAATTATATGATCCATTTTTGAGATCCGTTTTAAGATAAAATTGGCTTTGAGCTTGATACTTAAAAAAATTAGGGTAGATGGAGGATATATATGTTTTCCATTTTCTCCCCCAAAATAAAACTATTAGTATGATTTTGTGGTGTTAAATCTGTCGGTGAGAGACTGATTTCTGAACAAAGCCTATTTTGTCTCTGCTGCCGAAAGTTTTGAGTAGGTTCCCTAACTTTTTACTAATGTTGAGGGAGCGTCAAAGATATGAGAACCATGCAAAACTTGTTTGGGGTTGAGTCGTCTCTGTCTATCCTATATTCTTAGGAATTCACAAACGTCGCTACTTTACGTAAAAGACAAGACAATCGAAGGAATAATAATCGTAGATAGGGTCATTATAGAATAGAATAGTAACATGCAGTAAAGTTGGGGTTATGAGATGTTTTCGTTGGCTGCTTCTTGGCCCTTCGAGGTCCTCAATATGTATTGGTCGTGAAATTACGTTCCATCACAACTCACAAATCCTATCGAATATTTTTCTTTCTTTTTTGACTTCCTAGTTCCTACGTGCCGGCCTCGTTTACTTGATAATTTTGCCTGTAATTTTACAAAACTAATTGTGACAATTATAATAATAGGATTCTAATAATAGGATCAAATATTGCAGCTTTATCTTAGTAAGTAATATGTTGTCTTAAATGTAAAGATTATCACGTAATCTTGTTAAATTACATGTTTATACTAAAAAAAGATAGAGAGAAACTTTTGGACATATTATTTAGCAAAGAGGGATTATACAGTCCAACAAGAAAGCTCTATCCAAATATCTCAAATTAATGTATACTAAATTTTTTTCATACCTATCATATATTAAATTAAAACTTAAAGCAATAAAATATATGTAGGAAAGTTGACAAAATAAAATATACTTTTACAAAAAACAAAAGTTGACAAAATAGAAATTATATTTTATATAGGAAAATTTATATAGATGTATATATGTGTGGTGGAAATAAATCAAATAATGAAACAGAATCTTCCTCTTTTTCTATAATTAGTGGCCATTCCTTTTGCTTAAATCGCATAAAGCATCAGAAGAAGAAGAAAAATAAGCTACGAAAATTAATCAACAAGATCAAGTAAGAGAAATGGCAGGTTCTAACTGTGGATGTGGCTCCTCCTGCAAATGCGGTGACTCTTGCAGGTTAGCCCTAGATCTTCTCTTATTTACCTCTGTATGATATGTATGTAGTTGCTTAGTATATCTTATCATATTAATATGAAATTTTGAATTCGTGCTTCTCTTTTTTTGTTTCTCTATTAATGTTTGGTGAAGTTGCGAGAAGAACTACAACCAGGAGTGCGACAACTGCAGCTGCGGATCAAACTGCAGTTGCGGGTCAAACTGTAGCTGTTGAAGGATTCCTTGTGTGGTCTTAAATCATATATATATGCCAAGGAAAGTGGGAAAATATGTCTGTTGATGATAAGATATCTGTGTGTGTTGTTGGAATAAAGACTTGGCATCTATATTATTATTGTGTTGCGTAATAACTATTATCAAGCTTGACTTGTTCCTGCTGTGTAATGTTTTTATCGTGTAACGTAAGACACAAATATATATGTATTTGACTTTTGTGATTTGATATGTCTCCTCTCTCCATATCATAGGATATCAGAAAATATATAAGGTTAATTAACTAAACAAATATAAACATTTTTAGGATAGTTAATTACAGTTTTGAACTTTTGATTATCAAATGTTTCTAGCATTTTGCATAATCATATCCTGTTTTACTAAACAACGTGAAATATTCAATTATAAATTTTGTGAAAAAAATTCATTGTATACAACAGTTGAGCGAGTTCACCAGAACAAATTTGTTGCTCTACTGAAACAAGCTGAACTCAAAAGAGATACAAAACTAAAACTAGTCAACACAGATATTCTCCAATTTCAATCTCTCTGATCCTTCACCGTCACCGTCTACAAGCATTTTCAGACCATCTTTAAGCTCAGCCACGCCTTCTTCAAGAACTGCGCAAACCGGAAATATTCTCACTCCTTTCACTCTCCTCTCAAGTTCTTTCAATCTCTCGTCTGCACCATCCTCATCGATCTTATTTGCCACAATCAAAGACGACCTATCGGATAACCCTTCTTCATGGTACTCAAGCTCCATCACCAAATCTCTCAGTTGTTGCCACGGTGTCACTCCTCTGCAACCATCTAGCCCCGATGCTAAATCCACAACGTAAGCCAAGACTTTGGTCCGTTCTATATGGCGGAGAAAGTTGTGGCCTAGACCCCGGTTCTGATGAGCTCCTTTTATAAGTCCCGGAATATCTGCTACCGTCATGGAGAAATCATCGTAGTTTACGTTTCCTAAATTCGGACGGAGTGTCGTGAACGCGTAGTGGCCCACTCGGGGTCTAGCACGGGATAGCGCACCAAGAAGAGTGCTTTTCCCTGCGTTTGGCAACCCGACAAGGCCAACGTCGGCAATGCTCTTGAGTTCTAATATCAGAACAGACTCAGAACCGAGCGAGCCGGCTTTAATACTTGACCGTTCATCTTCATCTTCAGCATCGTCCTCCATGCTCCTCAAATTGGTTTGACGGATAGCGGATTTAGCAAACTTGCTGCCTTTTACATAACGTGTAGCACAAACGTTACCCAAACCGCCTTCACCACCACGAGCAATGCTTATTCTCTGACCTT
Organism: Capsella rubella; assembly: GCF_000375325.1. Classification (NCBI taxonomy): domain Eukaryota; kingdom Viridiplantae; phylum Streptophyta; class Magnoliopsida; order Brassicales; family Brassicaceae; genus Capsella; species Capsella rubella. Next base: position 2,420,066 of record NW_006238923.1, read on the forward strand.
GTTCTGTTAATTCCGCAACGTTATACCTGATTTGATCAATCTCTCCTTCGCTGTCTTCAAAATCATCTTCCTCTGGGATGCCTAAATGTCTCGTCAAACTCTCTTTCTCAGTATCATCAACTTGAACAGACTCAGGCATAGTTTCTTGATGAGCACCAAGGTTCTCCTCAAAGGCAGGATTCTCAACCAGTGAGCCAGGAAGATCCCATGGATCCAAATCTTTGGGAGACTCATTTTCCACCTGACACGGAAGCTCACCCTCCTGAAGATGAATAACTGTCCCAATAGGCACTTGTAGGACCTGCAATAACACAAATAAGTGCAGAACCATGTATAAGTTGAAGACAAATAAAAGAAAGAAGCAGAGGAACAGTAATGAATCATAATAAAACCTTGTCTTCTCCTCTGTTTCCTATCCTGTTCTTGGAAGTTCCATGTCCAGCTTTCCCACCTTTCTGCAAAACTCATAAAACCATTTAAGTTAAATGATCTTTCCGGGAAAACGAAAAGAGTGACATAAACTTACAACATGAGGTTGTAATCCGCTGAAATCCCAAACTGCGTGTGTGCATTCTAATATCACATCACCTCCTCTGCCACCATTGCCACCTAAACTAAGTTCCAATTACATTACATCAACATAAACATTCTTCGAATCAATCAATCACTCAAAGAGTGTTCCAATTCTAAAGTATACCAAACCTAAAACATAGCTATGGATTGGGAATAATTCATCAATTTGGAGATAGTACCATCAGGTCTTCCATAGCGATCGGCACGGCTCCGTCGGAGGCTGGAACAACCACTGCCACCTTCACCGCCGCGTGCGTACAGTGTAAACCTATCTCTCATCCTAGTCTCCTGCACAGCAACACACATATCAGATTCAGCTGTAATAAATTAGGGTTTTTATTTGTGGGGGAAGTGAATAGATGATGAAATCACCTGCAAAGGCGCATCTTTCCCTTTTTTCTCCGAAAAATCTGAGTAGAATACCACTGGATAACTCATCCATGGCGGTTTTTGAGTTCTTCCGTAAGATCCCAAACATCGGAGCCGGCTTAGCCACATCAACTCGACCTCTTTCCGACGGATCTCCGGCGACCTTAGAGAAGGTTACAGTAAATTACAGACACAGGAAAGTGCCCTCGAGGTAGTTGATCGATCGGGGGAGTCACCGCGGTGGTGGTCGGAGACCAATCCGAGCCAGTGGCTAGTGAGGGTTTAACGTAATAGGCTCAGCCCAATAAAGTAGGAACGGCCCATTAAGTGAAAATAAATGGACTAAATTAGCCTTTTAACTGATTTAACTGCTTATAGAAAATGTCTTATTAAAAATTGTGTTTTCATCAAAAAAAAAAAAAGTTGGGACTGACAAAGCAAGTTATTATACAAGGTGTAAGAAATCTTGGATTTTGTATCAAAACAAATATTTATATACATGTATATCAAAAATAAAAGGCAAAAACCTACCTGAAATATTCAAAAAGAGGTTTTCTATTTGTAAACTATACTAATAAACACAAAGCAGCTCATCTAGAACATCATCAAAAATCAGATCTTCAAGCTCAAGGGTAAGCCATTCAGATTCACGTCGTAGATTCATCCATCCATCACCCTTTTTAAGAAGATCTCTTCCCACAATATCGTCCAATGAACGATCTTTATTCTCAGCTCCTACACCAGAGAGGTTCCACTCGACTCTTCCCCATACCTCATCAAGATAACGTTTGCCGTATGGAAACGTTTTAGGGAAGTATATGTGTGATTCGTTGTGAGTCTCGACGATTGCCTCGTTAACCAAATCAAAGAGAAGTTCTCTGTTGTTCACTACTGCTTCTTCTTGTATCTCGAGTTCGTAGACTAGTGATGGATTCAGTGGTTGTTCCTCTGCGTGCCATTTTTCGTCGTTGTCTTTGTTATCGAGGAAGCCTGAAACTTCTAGAACCTTCTTTACATAACAGAAGTAGGCATCTTCATCTTCTTCTTCATGGTTGTAAGTTTCTAAAGAGCTTAGACCTAAACCTGTAGGACAAGCAATCAAAGAATTGAGACTTGCATATCTTTCTCTCATCAAACAATGAAGCTATCTAGAACGTTCGTTCAAGAGGTTACCTTGTGAGACTAAAGTATCGGTCTTTTCCGCAGTATCTTCCAAAGAACTGACACTAGGAACTGAATGTGGATCTTGTGGAAGGATTCTTCGGTTTGGGCTGTCTAAGTAACTTTCTTGGCTTCTCTCTTCGTGCAACTCATATTTTTTTTCCTTCTCTGCTCTTATCGGAGATTCTGATAACAATAATGGTTTCTTGGATCCAAAGTTAGTATCTTGGTCGAGATGTTTCCTAGGTTCCAGATTGGAAGTAGAACTGTCTCGGGGAAGGTCGGTCAGAAATGAACCAAGAACTTCAAGACTGGACAAAGATGAAATCCGTCTGAAGAATTGTGGTATATTATCTCTCGAATCGCTCTTTCTATCTTCATACGAAAGTTTTAAGCTCTTCGAGCGCAGTTCACCACCTTCTCTTCTGAAACTTTGCTCCAAGAGTTGAGAGTATCTCCCTTCATAATCATCTTTCGCGACATGATCTGAAACCCTTTTCTTCTTCTTCCTTGTGTGATTCCGGTCTTTGAGTGCGTTTTTGAGCAACTTCTTGATTTCTCTGAATCGGTTTATAACAGTGTTATTAAACCCGTGACCATCATCAGCTGAGCCACGAGAAGGAGAGACTGGTCTGTGTTCTTGAGAAGTGTTGTCTCTTGGAACATTCAAATTCAAAAGTGCACCGTTTTGCTTAGGAGAATACCAGTTCTCCTTCTGCTTGTGATCAATTCTAGCAGGAATTGGAGAGCGTGAGACAGGAAACGAGCCTGACTTGGGCAAAGCTCTTGGATTAGACTTGATCTGGACTTGATCTTTCATAATCTTGACAAAAACATCTTCTTTTCTCAAGATTTCAAGAAAATCCACGTACTCAGTTACTTGCTTTGTAGACATCATCTTCTTCAGTTTTGTATCTGGTCTCGTTGGCGGCTTACTATCTTCAACAACATTAGCCATCTTTGAATCTTCATCCTTAGAATCAAGAAACGGTTCATGTTCCTCTGTTTCACGCATCAAGGAATGAGTTCTTGGGGTCTTCCAACCTATGAAAACAGAGTAAAAGAATCATTTAACAAAATTAATTATCTTCTTTTAAACAAAACTTTTGAAAGATAATAATAAAATTACAAAAGGGGCTTACTTACAGATTGGGCGGTTCTTAGTTCTCCAATGGTGAAAGTCAAGCACATGAAGCATTCCAGCCAACCATCCTGATTTGTGATTGTATTTGCCATGTTTTGGACTAGAAGTCTCGTTTTTCAAATGCTTCCCCATTTCGAAGCTAATGATCTGTCAATTAAATTACGTTTTTTTTTAGCAACGAACGGTCTGAAAGACAGAGTAATTTACTCAACAGCGACGTAATAAACACACACACACACAAATATAGTCAGACCAGAGAAGAAAGACTTGGTAACTTTTCGGAAATCGTCAAAATCTAACCAAACATCAAAGAAACAAATTATCTTTCTTGTTCTGTTTTGATATAAAAAAAAAAAAACTAAGTAAAAGAGGAATCTAATCGGTTTTAAAAAGGTTATGCGGTAAAAGCTGACCTGATCAAGAAGAAGAGGAAGAAACAAGTGACTCCCTAAGCAACTGAACTGTTTGATTCTTTACAAACGGAGAAGAACATAAGGAACAAACAAGAAAAGCTGAAGAAGGGGAGGTGTTGATGATGATGATGATGATGATGCAACGGAAGGTGTCTGGAAGAGAAGAGCAAAGGGAGGAAGACCTTTGAACCAAGGAAGGAAGAAAGTGAGACTTTTCGTTCTGCTATGTGGTTCTACTTTACCCGCCAACTATGGGGCTCGGTCTACTTGTAGAAAACTGTCAAAATGTCTGTTTCATATGCATATATAACGCTCACACGCCACGAGATACATGAATATTTTTTTGTTTGTTCTCATTCAAACAACACATGTATTTTTCTATATTAAATTCAATATCTCGTAAGAATTTAATTTCTAATTAAGAATTTAATAAATTAATTTCTTTTGTTTTATTAATACTATATATGTATAATATTCTTTTAAAGACGTACATTTGAATGGCCTTTATTTATCTATATATATGCCACATCATGATTCAAACAAGGTGATATTTAAATAAAAAGAGCAAACGTTCTGATCCAGAAAATTTCATAACGAAAGATATTGCGGTTAACCAATTTATATGTAAAAAAAAGGAAAGGTTTCTAGAACTGCGCTGGTAAAAAGTATGTGAACAACCCAAGTAGGAAGAGTAGTTGTTAGGCTACTTGTGTTTGTGGCAAAATTTGTTGATACCTGTTCTATGGAGGAGGTAGGCCATCTTTTTTGGCTACTTAGGTTTCATTGTTTAATGTTACTTCTGTCGAATGATTGTATTATCTAGTTCGTGATATAAACAGTACTATGTAAGCCAGAATTGACTTGCAAGCCAAGGTTGACCTGGAAGATTTTAAAACCCCAATCACGCTGCGCTGTTTACCAAGTATTGTTATAAGAAAAAGAAAAAAGAAAAAAAAAGACAAAAGGGATTAGATCATCTTGGTTAGCAAGTGGTCAGGATTGTATATGTATATAAAATAGTTGCTTTTCTATTAGTGATTTATTTAAGTATGTACATAACTCCTATCGGATTAAATAGTAGTATAAACAAAACGTAATTAAGAAAACGAAGTCAAAGACTTTAGTTGGAAACTTGGAATGGCGTGATTAAGAATAGAAATGATCACAACTGCCCCAACCAAAGTTAAATGAATATTGCCCACCAAACTCATAAGAAATGAACTTAAAAAAACATACGTAATTGTTAAACAAACAAAAAAAAAGAACGATCTCAGAAGTAACAAAAAAATAAAAAGAAGAAAGAAAAGTCCAAAAATCTTATAAACTATGAACGACGACGTAAGAGAGGGTGAGAGTGGTGGTGGTGGTGGTGGTGGGGGATATGGAATTATGAAAGTTGACGAAGAGATTGAAGAAAACGAGGCGTCAGTGATAACGTGACACGTGGTTGTCTGAAATAGCACATCTGATCCTACACGAGATCCAACGGCGATTGCCGAAGCACAAACAAATGAGAGAGAACTCACACTCTTTTGACTTCTTCTTCTTCTTCTTCTTCTTCTTCTTCTTCTTCTTCTTCTTCTTCTTCTTCTTCTTCTTCTT